>NC_036867.1:12633091-12933091 GCF_002910315.2 Salvelinus sp. IW2-2015
TTGTTCTCTAGTGATTGCACGTTCGCCAGTAGGACAGATGGTAAAGGTCAATTACCATTCACCAACAAATTTTCACCAAGCACCCGGGTCTGCGCACCCTGTGTTGGCGTCTCCTCTTCATGCGAATGACAGGGATTTTGGCCTGGTCCGGGAGGAGACGTAAATCTTTCGCCTCTGATTCGTTGCAGAAAAAATCTTTGTTCAGTCCGAGGTGAGTAATCGCTGTTCTGGTGTCCAGAAGCTCCTTTGGGACTTAATAAGAGATGGTGGAAAAAACGATGTGAAAAAACAGACAGAATAGCACGATTGGTTAGGAGCGCACAACATTTCAGCCATCCCCTCCATTGCCATCTTATCTGTAAAAAAATTGAGAGAAATATGCTTTTTGTGGGTATGGATTTTTTTTTGTAGCTCATGAAACATGGGACCACTTTACATGTTGCGTATATATTTTTTTCAGTGTAGTTTGTAGGAAAGTGTTGAGTTAGATTACATACCGTAGCTACCACAATCTTTCTTTCAAATAATTTTGGTGACTTCACAGCAATTTCTAGCTAGTTAGCTAAGGAAATTGTGCTATATAGCAGGCTCAACTAAATAAAACACCCCCTAAATACAGCCACGTCTCCTAGTCATGTCATGAGGAATATAATATTACAAATCGATTGGAGTTCCCCATCTCCCTTTTACAGTATTTCTGGTGCAGCACAGAAATGCCTTTATCCAGATGGTATGACAAAGGCATTTCCTAACAGACCTGCTAACTTTATTTGTTGTTACTTTAAGGTGGAACCAACATGCAGTTTCTACAGCAGGCAGAGAGGCAAGAACCATTCGTCCGCCAGCTGAGGAACAAGCTACACTACTCACAGCCCTGTGTAATGTAATTTGTTTTTAACTTAATATAATGTGTATTGTTTTAAAACATTTAAAAACTTTTAAATTCATGGTTTAAACATGCCTTTAATGTTTATTTTGTTTAGCTGTTAGTGATAATTCCCTAAGTGTTAATACATTTGTGTTTACATCATTAAGCCTTTATGTATGTTTTAGAAATAACCAAAGGGGTCTGACTTTAAAGGAAGTACAGCATCATGCGATATAGAGTTTTTATGGATGTGTTATGAATGACCGAAGTATTTCAAACAAAGTATTGGTATTCCTCTTCTGTTCCCATGCTGGAGTCCAGGGCTTGATTACTACCTGTTAGAATGGTGCCAACATTTTGTGGATGATTTTTCAGCTGGGGAATGGGTGTCAAAGACCTGACTGGGTCCAGCACTGCATGGCATGACTCATTATATTGTTGTGTCTATCAAGGCACAAGGTGAGACCCAAATGCAGACACAGGAGGCAGATGGTTGGAGTCTTACAATATTTATTAATCCAAAGGGGTAGGCAAGAGAATGGTTGTGGACAGGCAAAAAGGTCAAAACCAGATCAGAGTCCAGGAGGTACAGAGTAGCAGACAGGCTCGTGGTCAGGACAGGCAGAATGGTCAGGCAGCCGGGTACAAAGTCCAGAAACAGGCAAGGGTCAAAACTGGGAGGACTAGAAAAAGGAGAATGCAAAAAGCAGGAGAACGGGAAAACCGCTGGTTGACTTGGAAACATACCAGATGAACTGGCACTCAGAGATAGGAAACACAGGGATAAATACACGGGGGGAAATAAGCGACACCTGGAGGGGGTGGAGACAATCACAAGGACAGGTGAAACAGATCAGGGCGTGACAGTGTCTGTGTTTGTGTACTGCGAAACATGTAACTTGGTTCCAAAAGAAACCCACTTTCAAGTTCCTTATTTTGGGAGCTGTCACCAAGGAAAGTGTGTCTTGGTGTAACGTCGTCCCCGGTATTGCATGCACACAGCACAAATATGCCTGGGATATCAACCATTCAAAGTTGGTGACCATAGAATTATATGGGAGTGACCTTACTAAGTAAAGTATTTTACATCATTCCCCCTGGTCGTCACTAGTTAACACAGCAACAAAGTTATAATTATGTTTAAAACCCTGCCCATTTACACAATTTATTTTCTGAAAATTAGATTCGAAACCTAATCCTAACTAATGAAGGACAAGTTTTATCCATCGGTGCACCAGATGAGTTTGGGAATAAGATTAGGTGTAATGTGACTAACATGAAATCCCTATAGAGCATGTGCCATCCTTCAGCAAAACATGTCACCTTTTATAAAGCACATGTTTATATAATATTTGACATAGTGGGTTATGTCACATTTGACATTGGTGATTATATCACACAGTTATGCCACATTTATGCCAAACACCCTTTTAGGGACTCCATATGACTGACATATGGCCATGTACATGATAGGCCTATCTGTCTAATATTATTACCCTTACAACAACAACAAAATGTCATGTGATAGATTCTATAAATGTCCATATTTTGGAATGAAAGTTTGTTTCTTCACAACATTATTATTGCAGTCCTCCATGGTTTTGCTTTAATATACATTTATACTTAGCGCAACTGCTAGGTGGAGACTGTCGAACTGTTAGCTGCAGGAGCGCACCTCATATGTTGGAAGAAGAAAAGCAGGAAGAGAAGCTGTCTTCTTATTCATCCAGTTTTCAGGTTTGTAACATTTATAAGCATGGTTTCGTTTGAAATATAGAAATAACATGTTTATCTAAACTGTGAAGAGATTTATTGTCATTTTGATGTATAATTAAGTGTTTTTACCGAGTGAAACACTAGTGAGATTTTCTCTTCATATGAGCGTAGCCAAGCTAGCTAGCTAGCTATGAGACAAGATGGCGTGTCGTATGAAATGTTTTGTTTTATATCTTCGTTCTAAACATTTTGGCTCTTAAACGCTTTTCTTTTTTTACGATGGCTTGTATTATGTGTATTAACATACACTACATTAATTATATGTATTTTCGAAGGTCACTTTTTACAAAATGTGTGTCTAATGGTCGTATGATAACCGCTAATCTTAGCTAACTCAGCGTTAGGAGCTAGCTACCCTACCATAGCTAGTTAGTTGTTGTTAGCTGTCCATGGGTTTTTGTTGTATTTAATACACAGACCCCTTCTATAATTTGTTTGTACAATTAGCACTGTATATTTAGTGTCACGGCTGTTGACGGAAGTGGACCAAGGTGCAGCGTGGTAGGGGTACATTTTCTTTTATTATAAAAAATGACGCCAACAAAACAACAAACGAGAAAACAACCGTGAAGCTAAAGGCTATTGTGCCAACAAACAAAGACAACTTCCCACAAACACAGGTGGGAAAAAGGTCAGCCTATGTATGGTTCTCAATCAGAGACAACGATAGACACCTGTCCCTGATTGAGAACCCTACCCGGCCAAAACATAGAACTACAAAACATAGAACATAGAACATAGAATACCCACCCCAACTCACGCCCTGACCAAACCAAAATAAGGACATAAAAGGATCTCTAAGGTCAGGGCGTGACATTTAGATACTCTTGTTGTCTCAACAATGCATTGTTCTATTTACTTATTTTGTACACCACCATCTTTAGTGATAGGGTAGCTAATTGTTAGCTAGCTAGTTACATGAATAGTTGAGAGCTAGATTTAGCTGTGTTATGAAGACATTGAGAAAACAGGATTGTAATGTATTTGAGAATGTGTGAAAGTGTTTGCTATTGCCATGATATATTTGGTACTGTATGAAGTTTCCAGCTTTCTTTACCGTTGTCACTGGATTGTAGCATTCTCTATTCTGTTCTTTACTTATATTTTTCAGATAAAGTAGCTAATGCATCTCATGCATCCAGGGGTGGCGATGAAGACTTGAGGGAAGCTGCAGAAACAAACGTTCAAATGAAAGGAAACATCTAAACATCTTGGCAGGGAGAGAAACACATTTTAATAAATAATATGATTTAGAGTTGAATTATTTACAGCCATGTTTTTTTCTCCATTGTGTTTTGAATAACTTGTAGAAAATGCACTTTACAACACTGTCATGAATCATTATGACCATCCTATGTCCCTTCACTTGGAATGAGAAAATACACTTTATGACACCGAATGCATTACACTGAAATATGTCATCCGCATGTAACCCAACTCTTCTGAATCAGAGAGGTGCAGTGGACTGCCTTAAACAACGGCATAGGTGCCCAGGGAGCAGCTGTTGGGGGTTAACTTTCTAGCTCAAGGGGAGAACAGCATATTTTTCCACCTTTCTAGCTAGGAAACTCGAACCAGGAACCTTTTGGTTACCTGCCCAATGCTCTTGACCACTAGGCTACCTGCTACGCTGTACTGTGTCACTTTACTTGGACTAAGAAAATACACTTCATGACACTGTCATAAAGTATTATTACCATCCATTGTCACTTTACTTGGACTAAGGAAATACACTTTCTGCCACTATCAGAAATCATTATGACCATCATAATTATATAAGACAGATAGGCCTGTCCTGTACATGCCCATATGTCAGTCATCAGTCACAAAATGGGTGCCTTATCCCGCTCCTGACATCTGCTCCTGCATTCATCCCAGTGATCAGCAACAGAGCATTGGGGTAGGTACATGTCTGACATCAATATGTGCGCAATTATAATTATGATAAAAAATGGTCCATAACATAAACATACTGTTTACAAATAGGCTATGGAATAATGGAATGTTATGCCTTGTGGGGTAGGCTTTGTGGGTTTTGACACTCTTATGTAGGTGTCATAATCAGCCATAAAATAACACAACATATATCGGCTCTTAACCAACCACGTTATTTTGTCTGTTTTTTCGCATAATTCGTATCTTATTTTGTACATAATGTTGCTCCTACCGTCTCTTATGAATGAAAAGAGCTTCTGGA
The DNA here is from genome assembly GCF_002910315.2 of Salvelinus sp. IW2-2015. Classification (NCBI taxonomy): domain Eukaryota; kingdom Metazoa; phylum Chordata; class Actinopteri; order Salmoniformes; family Salmonidae; genus Salvelinus; species Salvelinus sp. IW2-2015. Next base: position 12,637,933 of record NC_036867.1, read on the forward strand.
CATCAGAACTGGGATTACTCACCTCAAATTGGACAAGGAGTTCTTCTTCAATGAGTCGGACGCGGGCGATGTACTACAGACACCCGACCAGGCCCTGATCCCCATGATTCGCTGAAAAAAGGAAGTGTTGGTTTTCTGGAAAAAGATCAGGATGCCTTGTGAGGATCAGGAGACGAGTGGCTAATCTGCCTTTGCCTTCCATTCTATTAGCTAACGTTCAATCGCTGGAAAATAAATGGTACGAACTGAAAGCACGTATATCCTACCAACGGGACATTAAAAACTGCTGTATCTTATGTCTCACCAAGTCAACGACGACATTAAGAACATACAGCTGGTGGGTTATACATTGTATCGGCAGGACAGAACAGCAGCCTCTGGTAAGACACGGGGCGGGGTCCTAGGCATATTTGTAAACAATAGCTGGTGAATGATTTCTGAGGAAGTCTCAAAGTTTTTCTCACCTGAGGTAGAGTATCTCATGATAAACTGTAGATCACACTATCTACCTAGAGAGGTTTCATCTGTATTTTTCGTAGCTGTCTACATACCACCACAGACTGAGGCTGGCACTAAAACCGCACTAAATGAGCTGAATCCCGCCATAAGCAAACAGGAAAACGCTCATCCAGAGTGGCCGAGGACTAAGAGCGCATCAGTTTTACCAAATTTCTATCAGCATGTTAAATGTGCAACCAGAGGGGGAAAAATTCTAGACCACCTTTACTCCACACACAGAGACACATACAAAAGCTCTCCCTCGCCCTGCATTTGGCAAATCTGACCATAACTCTATCCTCCTGATTCCTGCTTACAAGCAAAAATGAAAGCAGAAAGCACCAGTGACTCGATCTATAAAAAAGTGGTCAGATTGAAGCAGATGCTAAACTACAGGACTGTTTTGCTAGCACAAACTGGAATATGTTCCGGGATACTTCTGATGGCATTGAGGAACACACCACATCAGTCACTGGCTTTATCAATAAGTGCATCTAGGACATTGTCCCCACAGTGACTGTACATACATACCCCAACTAGAAGCCATAGATTACAGGCAACATTCGCACTGAGCTAAAGGGTAGAGCTGCCACTTTCAAGGAGCGGGACCCTAACCCGAAAGCTTATAAGAAATCCCGCTATGCCCTCCGACGAACCATCAAACAGGCAACAAGCATCAGTACAGGACTAAGTTTGAATCGTAACACACCGGCTCCGACGCTCGTCGGATGTGTCAGGGCTTGCAAACTATTACAGACTACAAAGGGAAGCACAGCCGACAGCTGCCCAGTGACACGAGCCTACCAGACAAGCTAAATTACTTCTATGCTCGCTTCGAGGCAAGTAACACTGAAACGTGCATAAGAGCATCAGCTGTTCCGGATGATTGTGTGATCACGCTCTCCACAGCCGATGTGAGTAGGAACTTTAAACAGGTCAACATTCACAAGGCAGCAGGGCCAGACGGATTACCAGGACGTGTACTCCAAGCATGCGCTGACCAACTGGCAAGTGTCTTCACTAACATTTTCAACCTTTCCCTGTCTGAGTCTGTAATACCAACATGTTTGAAGCATACCACCATAATCCCTGTGCCCAAGAACACTAAGGTAACCTGCCTAAATGACTACCGCCTCGTAGCACTCATGTCTGTAGCCATGAAATCTTTTGAAAGGCTGGTCATGGCTCACATCAACACCATTATCCCATAAACCCTAGACCCACTCCAATTTGCATACCGCACCAACAGATCCACAGATGATGCATTCTCTATTGCACTTCACACTGCCCTTTCCCACCTGGACAAAAGGAACACCTATTTGAGAATGCTATTCATCGACTACAGCTCAGCGTTCAACACCATAGTGCCCTCTAAGCTCATCACTAAGCTAAGGACACTGGGACTAAACACCTCACAACTGGATCCTGGACTTCCTGACGGGTCTCCCCCAGGTGGTAAGGGTAGGTAACAACACATCTGCCACGTTGATCCTCAACACAGGGGCCCCTTAGTGGTGTGTGCTCAGTCCCCTCCTGTACTCCCTGTTCACTCACGACTGCACAGCCAGGCACGACTCCAACACCATCATTAAGTTTGCTGATCATACAATGATGAATCAGCCTATAGGGAGGAGGTCAGAGACCTGACCATGTGGTGCAAGGACAACAACCTCTCCCTCAACGTGATCAAGACAAATGAGATGATTGGGGACTACATGAAAAGGAGGACCGACCACGCCCCCATTCTCATCAAAGGGGATGTAGTGGAGCAGGTTGAGAGATTCAAGTTCCTTGGCATCCACATCACCAACAAACTAACATGGTCCAAGCACACCAAGACAGTGGTGAAGAGGACACAGCAAAACCTATTCCCCCCAGGAGACTGATTTGGCATGGGTTCTCAGATCCTCAAAAGGTTCTACAGCTGCACCATTGAGACATCCTGACAGGTTGCATCACTGCCTGGTATGGCAACTGCTCGGCCTCCAACCGCAAGGCACTACAGTCGGTAGTGCGTACGGTCCAGTACATCACCGGGGACAAGCGTCCTGCCATCCAGGACCTCTATACCAGGCGGTGTCAGAGGAAGGCCCTAAAAATTGTCAAAGACTCCAGCCACCCTACCCCCCCCCCACCCCCCATGCTGGTGCTACTCTCTGTTATTATCTATGCATAGCCACTTTAATAACTCTACTTACATGTACATAATTACCTCCATTACCTCGACACCGGTGCCCCCGCACGTTGACACATTGACTCTGTACCGGTACCCCCTGTACATAGCCCTGCTATTGTTATTTACTGCTGCTCTTTAATTATTTGTTATTCTTATCTCTTACTTTTTTTTGTATATTCTTAAAACTGCATCGTTGGTTAAGGGCTTGTAAGTAAGCATTTCACTCTAAGGATTACACCTGTTGTATTCAGAGCATGTGACAAATAACATTTGATTTGATTAGAACAGGTCTAAATATATGTGTCTTGACAGTGACACAGTTTACTAACCGCTGTGCTTCCAGTTATGCACTGTAAATTCTAGAAATACAACATGTTGCTGTAGTCAGGTGTTACACTACAATTCATGTAAATTTGTGTTTCAGTAAAGGTTCTGTAAATCTACAGTAATTTACTGGCTTCTGTGCTGCCAGTATTTGCTGTCAATTTATACTGACCTACTGGCTACTGTGCTGTCGTGTTTGGTTTTTGTATCACTGCATCTCAAGGGGACTGAGGAACTAAGGGAGTTTACTTTTGTGAGAGCAGACTTTTATTACCTCAAGGTGCCTTCAATAAAGCCTTAGTGGATTGTGACTCAATGCTGTAAAACTGAAAACACGCTTTGTTCACCCATCGCTCACCTCATTTTCAAACAAATATGCAGCTGCTAGATAGCCCACTAATGTACCAAAAGGAAGCATGTGAATGTAATAACTATTCTGTGTGTGAGTGTGTGCGAGGTAGAAACATTCTGTGGACATTTCTAAAGGGCTTCTCTATGCTGTGGTGTGTGGTGGGTTATCCTAACAGGCCACACATTGTGTTTGTCTGAGCTGTACTGACTGTGAACCTTTGAGCTGGAAAGCTGCCATAGCCAGAAAATGAGTGAACACCCACACCATTGGCACCTCTGTGAGTGTGAGTGTGAGTGTGTGTGTGCAGTGCCATCCTACTTAATTCCTTGTTACCATGGTAACTAATCCTATTTACTGAGAATTGGATCCAATATTCAGGTATTTGGTCTCAAAGCATAATATATTTTATCTCCCTTTCTCCTGTCTCAGGGACACTGAAGCAAGAGACCATAATAATAAAAGTAATGATAATAATACAATTACTTTGTATATGTAACGATTCTCGTTGGTGGAAGGAGAGGAGGACCAAAATGCAGCGTAGTAAGTGTTCGTCATATTTTAATTTCAAACTGAACACTACACAAAATAACAACGATAAGAAAACCGAAACAGTTCTGCAAGGTGAACAGACACTAGACAGAAAATAAACACCCACAACCCATAGTAGGAAAACAGGCTACCTAAATATGATTCTCAATCAGAGACAACGAACGACAGCTGCCTCTGATTGAGAACCATATCAGGCCAGACATAGAAATACAACAACATAGAAAACAGAACATAGACTACCCACCCAAACTCACGCCCTGACCAACATAACACAAAGACATAAAAAGAAACTAAGGTCAGAATGTGACAGTATATAGCTTTTCAATACAAGTAACAGAGTTCTTCACATCATAAAATTACATGAAAACAATAGCATATTTCACTTAATACTGAAAATCTAATGCAATTCTGTTGTTGATACATTTAATTATATGAAAAGATTGGGTATGTTTATTATATAGTAAGATCGGGTTGGTTTACATGGTAATACAATTGAAGAGCTCTTATCGAAAACCACATGAATTTCATGTGAGCACATGTGAACACATATGACCTTGTATGATCTCATGTGATCACTTGATTTCATGTGAAGTTAACGTGACATGTGACAACATGTGAAGCAACATGTGATAACATAAAACTACACAAGTGATAACATGTGGGCACATGAGAACATGATCTCATGTGAAATAAATGTGACAACATGGGGATGCAACATTTCAACATGTGATATCATGAAATTACACATGACAACATGTGAGCATGTGAAAACACAATCTCATGTGAATTAAAAGTGAAATAGATGTGACAACTTGGGGAAGCAAAATTTCAACATGTGATGACATGAAAATACACGTGACAACATGTGAAAACACGATCTTGTGAAATATATGTGAAAAAACTAAAAACCTGTGATATAATGACACTACACATGCAAAAATCCAGGTGTTAAATATAATTTAGAATATTTTACTTTGAAAGACATAATGGACATGAATTCAATTTAAACAGTCTTGGCCCCATGCAGGCTTTGTCTGGTTCCCAGTTTGTTCCAGGGATGTTCTTAGAACATTGTGTTATTCTTAGAACATTGTGTTATTGTCTAGTTCTAGTGAAAATGATGTAAATCTACATCTAGTTACTGTATTTTTACAGCATTATTTAGATGTTAATGTTAAATAACAGTATGCTGCTATATGCTGATTACGTGGGACTCATCCTCACTTGGGTTTTCAACTCTCAACCTCTTGGTTGCTAGCTACCTGAAGTTCCTGCTGCGCCACCAAGACTGTGTACAGACTCGAAATGGGCAAGAAGACATTTCTGCACTTTGCCTTAAAGTTGCAGTAAAAATAAAGTAAATGTATACAACAACATGAACGTGTTAATTCTTTAAAATAACAGTATGCTGTTGTATTCTGATTTAAATTACTGTAAAATCTTGAAACGTGACCCAGCCTTAAATGGGATTTGAACTCATAACCTATTGGTGGCTATCAACATGAAATGTCCTGCTACAATGAAGCTAAACCATCAAATCTGTGAATATGATAGAGATATGGCCACAAACTTATTGTCTGCACTTTGTTAATAACTTCCCAGAATCAAGTAAATAATTATCTATACCAACTGTGCTCCAGGACACTTAACATAGAGCATTCTTCAAATGTTTGGGGATTTGAACCTGCAACCTCTTGGTTGGAATGCATCAATGTTTCTGCTGTGTTACCAAGGTCTTTCCAGTTGCTTGAAACATAGAGTATATTAACACACTCTCAAAAAATAAGGGTATGGTTAGGGTACACTACAGTGTTATTACCTGGGGTACAAAAAGGTTAAAGGTTTACTTTAGTTTAATTTATTAAGATCCCCATTGGCTACTGCACATTCAGCAGCTACTCTTCCTGTGGTCCACATAAAACATTTAATAAAAATAAAATAATAATAGTAATAGTTACAATTGGAAAGACACCAAGAGACAACAAAAATGCTATTTACACACTATTCATACATACTGTATTCATGCTCTTATGTATAGTTAAATGAAATCTTTAGAGACAGGAGAGGCGCAGTTTTTTAAACCTAACTGGCTTTTTGTCTGAGTAACCTCTGGTGGCAGAAGATTCCACGATGACATGTCTCTATACATACTGTAACTGAGAGACGCATTAAATCTGTTTTTGGTTTGGGTACAGTGAAGAAACCCATAGTAACGTGTCTGGTGGGTATGTATGTGTGTTTGAAGTGCTTGCAAAAAGATTATTCAAGTGGTTCTTAAGAAGACTACCAAGAGAAGTTGTCAATTTCTCCTCAACCCTCAACGACTATCGTGCATGTTGTTGATGTTAGTTCTATGTGTGCAGTTAAGGGCAAGGCATGCTGCTTTGTTTTGAGCCAGCTGCAACTTTGTTAGGTCTTTCATTGCTGCACCTGACCATATTACCAGACAGTAATCAAGATGGGACAAGATCATAGCCTGAACAACTAGTACAGTTTTTATGTGTCAGAAACGCAAAGCTTATTTTTATAACAGACATACCTCTCCCCGTCTTCACAACTTTGTCATTATGACTTTACCATGATGTTACTCCTAAGAGTTCAACGGTCACACCCTTTATGCACAACTTCAGTTGAGGTTTAGGTCTTAGAGAATGCTTTGAACCAAATACAATGCTTTTGGTTGTAAATGTATTTAAGACCGGTTTATTGTTAATTACCCATTCTGACACTGACTGTAACTCCTTGCTAAGAGTCTCAGTGAGCTCACTGGCTGAATGCACTGATATGCAGAGTGTGCAATCATCAGCATACATAGTCATTTTAGCTATGTATTAAAGGTACCCTTCGCAAATACAAAGTTTGCTACCTTTTAGGTATAATGGGATATTTTTCTACACAATATTTGGAATATACGGTACACTCATCAACGCGCTTTGATAGGTGGGGGCAATGTACTGGTGAGGAACATTAGCATATTTGGGAGCGTGGTCAAATATATGTGTATTGTGCCAACCGTCAGTGGAAGTGTTGTAGCAGTTTAAGTGTTTGATGGCTATGCCAATATAAGTAGATCACATCCTTTGACACTGTCTGTTCTGAAAATGTTGTATGAGAATGTGTCAGTAATGAGCTGCAGTAAAGGTTATTGTGTGTGTTCCAGTGACTTAATGGTAACATGTTGCTGTAAACTTGTCATTTCTCAACTGGCACTAGGAAACTTGCTGGAAGTTATGTTTGACGCTGGAGCTCAGACCCTTGCATCGAAATCGCTAAGGAGCTATTTTTCAAAGCAGTGTCCCTATTTGCGTATCACTTTATCAGACGTACGTCATCAACAACGTCTGAAGCTTAATTTGATCACATGCTTTTTCAAACAGTGTGTTGCAAAATGTGAGTTCCCACTGATTTAACCATGGTTCTGGTGCTTTCTTAAATTCCAAGCTGCTTTCAAACACTGACCTCTACTGGACATCATACTTACAAATATGTGAAAGACTACCTTGATTCGGTCTTATGTAGCAAAATTTGAAATTGTGTTTTTTACATGCAGAGACACAGAGCTACCAAATGGTATATCATATACTGCATTTTTGAGGAACAATGGGAAAGTAATTCTGCTTTGAAAGTTGATAAACTTGTAAACAAAATTTTGAGAAAAAGGCCGTTCAATGTTTTGGTACTGCTACTAGAGACCTCTCCTTTGTCTCCACCCATTCAGCATTGTTCACACCCTCTTAAGTCAGCCCCACCCATCTCTTTAAGGATTCACATGTGAGGTCTTGTGCTCCAGAGTGGTGCAGTGGACTTAAGGCACTACATATCAGTGCCAGATGTGTCACTACAGACCCTGGTTCAATTCCAGGCTGTATCACAACAGGCTGTGATTGGGAGTCCCATAGGGTGGCTCACAATTGGCCCAGTGTTGTTAGGGTTTGGCCGGGGTAGGCCATCATTGTAAATAACAAATGGTTCTTAACTGACTTGCCTAGTTAAATAACATTTTCAAACAGTGAGTAGTGTAGCAAAGACTAAGACTAAAAGTGGTAAAAGTAGTAGCCTACAATAAGAAAAAAATCTAGGTAAACAGAAAGTGTCCAGATAAATATATTTTAAAAATATTAGATGACGTTTACCCAGACACACTTGTCTAAATTGATGGTTCATGTGAAAGAAATGCTATAACACCCAGCCACATCTTGCTAAGTGGATGGGTCTCTACAGAAGGTGTAAACGGTACAGCCAAATGGTTACTTGCATAGTAGCAATATCAGAAATAGATAGTGGCAATATAAATTAAGTATACAGTATGTACAAGAACAATAACGATATCAGTGATAGATGAGGTAGTTAAATGCATACAATCAGGGGTAAAGTGGCTCAGCAGCGGGATAAAAGAAATGTAGCAGCAAAGTATGGCGTGTGTGTTAGGAGAAGGTTATGTGAATAGAGGCACTGCAGATAGTAATGATGCCTGGTCCATCCGAACCACGCATGAACATAGGGAATCTATATTCTGAGGGCTTGTTTCTGTCCTGCCCTTGCCTTTGGTGCAGCGCATGTGATGTCCATAGCCTCTTCGTCGCAAAACTCCCTGTCAGCGTTGCGCAGCAGCTGAAACCTGGTCCCGACTGAGTCCGAACGCTCCTTGGCGACAACAACACCAGGCTCCAGAGCTTTGAAGCTGTAAAACAGGAAATAAAATGAAAAAAATTGAGAAGACCTTACAACCTTGCACAACATCAATTCACCTCCCAAGTTTAGATAAGAAGAATAACCTCATACAATGCAATGATAATGACATTCCCCTGAAGTGCTGGTACTGCTTGATCTGTGGGCAGCGGCCTGAAGTACGGAGTTGTTGCCAGCCATAGCTTTCCACCAGCACCGTACAATCCTCCAGTCCAACCAGCTGTGGGATGTTGACACGTCACAGTGCTGTCATTCACAACATCAGCAATCTCAGACAAAGTGTTCGCTTTGGTCTTTCTGAAGCGTTGCTTGATGAGGCCGAAGCACCAGTCGGGGGCAAACTTGGTGTGGCCTGTGATCAGGAAGTGAAGATCCAGACTGTGGTGGAGCTTGTGCATGGTTCGCCAGGCACAATACCAGAGTACAAACTTGTTCTTGTTTTGGCCACTGCAGTTATCACAATTCAGGTCCACACGTGTTTCCCCAACTCCACAGTTGGTGAAGAAATGGTGCATGTAGTTGATGACTGCGCTGCTGCCTTTGCTGGATGACATGCCTTTATCAATCAAGTAGTTGACTTGTTGAGGTACAGCATACCTTCACAGCAGACACCAAACAAGCCACACTTGAGAGGAGTTAAAAAATAGATTGGGATCTGGCTGAAAATAAGATACATTTAAATGAATTGTCTCACCCCTGTCAGTTAGCTTAGTGAAATACATTTGCCTGCCTTCCATATATAAAATGTATTTTTTATTAGTGTACAGTGGCAAGAACCCTTTGGAAATACATGGATTTCTGCATAAATTGGTCATAAAATTTGATCTGATCTTCATCTAGGTCACAACAATAGACAAACACAGTCTGCTTAAACTAATAACACAAACAATTATACGTTTTCATGTCTTTATTGAACACACTATGTAAACATTCACAGTGCAGGGTGGAAAAAGTATGTGAACCCTTGGATTTAATAACTGGTTGACCCTCCTTTGGCAGCAATAACCTAAACCAAACATTTTCTGTAGTTGCAGATCAGATCTACACAACGGTCAGGAGGAATTTTGGACCYTTCCTCTTTACAAAACTGTTTCAGTTCAGCAATATTCTTGGGATGTCTGGTGTGAACTGATCTCTTGAGGTCATGCCACAGCATCTCAAATCGGGTTGAGGTCAGGACTCTGACTGGGCCACTCCAGAAGGAGTACTTTTTTCTGTTGAAGCCATTCTGTTGTTGATTTACTTCTGTGTCTTGGGTCGTTGTCCTGTTGCATCACCCAACTTCTGTTGAGCTTCAATTGGCGGACAGATAGCCTAACATTCTCCTGAAAAATGTATTGATAAACTTGGGAATTCATTTGTCCGTCGATGATAGCTAGCTGTCCAGGGCCTGAGGTAGCAAAGCAGCCCCAAACCATGATGCTCCCTCCACCAAACTTTACCATTGGGATGAGGTTTTGATGTTGGTGTGCTGTGCATTTCTTTCTCCACACATCGTGTTGTGTGTTCCTTCCAAACAACTCAACTGTAGTTTCATCTGTCCACAGAATATTTTGCCAGTAGCGCTGTGGAACACCCAGGTGCACTTTCACAAACTTCAGACTAACAGCAATGGGTTTTTTGGACAGCAGTGGCTTCTTCCGTGGTGTCCTCTCATGAACACCATTCTTGTTTAGTGTTTTATGTATTGTAGACTTGTCAACAGAGATGTTATCATGTTCCAGAGATTTCTGTACGTCTTTAGCTGACACTTCTTAACCTCATTGAGCATTCTGCGCTTTGCTCTTGCAGTCATCTTTGCAGGACGGCCACTCCTAGGGAGAGTAGCAACAGCGCTGAACTTTCTCCATTTATAGACAATTTGTCTTACCGTGGACTGATGAACATCAAGGCTTTTAGAGATACTTTTGTAACCCTTTCCAGCTTTATGCAAGTCAGTAATTATTTTGTTCGAGGCATGGTTCACATCAGGCAATGTTTCTTGTGAATAGCAAACTCAAATTTTGTGAGTGTTTTTTATAGGGCAAGGCAGCTCTAACCGCATATCCAATCTCGTCTCATTGATTGGACTCCAGGTTAGCTGACTCCTGACTCCAATTAGCTTTTGGAGAAGACATTAGCCTAGGGGTTCATATACTTTTTCCAACCTACACTGTGAATGTTTAAATTATATATTCAATATAGAAAAGAAAAATACAATAATTTGTGTGCTATTAGTTTACACACACTTTGTCTATTGTTGTGACTTAGATGAAGATCAGATCAAATTGTATGACCAATTTATGCAGAAATCCAGGTAATTCCAAAGGGTTCACATACTTTTTCTTGCCACTGTATCTATGTCCTTAATCAGTATAAAGGAGGAAATGTTGCTTACTTGTTGAGCAAATCCAAAGCTGTAATGCATCCTGATGTCTTTGCTTGCTGGTTCATTTGGGGCCCCCAGAGACAACTACAGGTCTTGACAGGTCTTGCAGTCAGCAACCATCTTCTGGTAGACAGACCGCTCACTCTGAACAAGCAGGAGATGCTGCTCTTGCTTCTTCAGTTTGGCTGACCTAACAGCTTCTGGCAGATCTGACGACCTGATAGTTGTTCCTCTGGCACTGCCGGTATAGGTCTGTCCTGGGCTTAGTGTTTGAGATGTTGGGCAGCAATTTTCTCCACAGATTCTTGAAGGATGACAGCCCGACCTGGTAATACTATTGCATTATCCTCTTCGTAGTTGTTGATGTAGTTCACCACTCGCTGCAAGTCCTCATGCTTCAGGTGTACCCTGGCTTGCTTGGGCCAGCTCTCTTTTTTGATGGGAGGCATTAGAACATTCTCCTTTAACTTGCAATGAAAACAACTTTCTGACAAAATTAGAAACGTATAATATCTGAAACTGTAGCTAGACTCTTACTCGTATACATGGATGAACGCTTCACGGCAGACTGCAACCCCTTTCATTAAATGAGACGTCTAGTGTCTTTTCCGTTTAGTTTTTACAGTTTGCTTGGCCCGTTGTGTCAAGTCACTCTGGTTCACACTGACCGTGTGCAATGCCATGAGAATCATCTTAAGCTTTAGCCCCCACCCAAACTCTGACCATTTTACTCGCCCTTGCAGAGGTGGTTAGGATGTTTTCATGTTATCCAGAGCAGCCATATTCAACGGGTGTTGAGCGTTCGTAAATTCACCAGTTATTCTGCGCTCTGGCACACTCAGACGAGAGTGCTCTGAAACATTTGTTGCAGTGACTTTCTATTGAAATGGATACTTGCGTAGTGTAGTCTTTTGTTAAGCTTTACTACGTGATAAAAAAAACTAAAAGCCGTGTTAGACAGGATTACCTACACATACTGACCACCTCAAATAGACAGAAGACAGCTATATGGCAGACCAATCCAAGCTCGTCTCTCGGCATGTCCAGCCCACTCATTATCTCATAATCATGGCTAGCGGGAAGGTTATGTATTTTTCTGTGCCTTAAATAACTAGGCTTGTAATTTAACCATGTTATTCATATTTACAGATGGCATAAAAGTTTGTTATTAAGGCACATGAAACTTCACATGTTCAATAAGGCAAAACACATTTTTATTTAAAAGGTTTACGTTCAAACGGCTCTCCTCTAAAGCAGTGACCCACGACATACGCCTAGTTTTCTGAAACAGGTTAGATAAAGTTAGGATTTTGCACATACAGTTTCAGTTGACTTGTAGCCTAGCAGGTAGTGTAGGGACTATGGATCATTCAGGGATGTGAGGGTATGAGATCAAATTATTTTGAAGAAAAACTATTTTCAAAATGGTTTTGTATAAGCTTCTGTCTTAAGCATCCTAAATAATGCCATAGATTACGTTTTTGAAAAATAGAAACCGTCAAAGCCTTTAGAAAGCCTTGGTTTCCCATAAATACTTGCTGCTCCTCTAAATCTTTTTAGTAGCCTACTGTGCTTTCACAGACCCTTCTGTTGACAACATGCACATCACTTGATGATTGGTGGCATACTGCAACAGCGGCAGCCTATCAGAAGATTGCAGGTGTGGCTTATTTGAGATGTGGCTTTCAACTAGCTCTTTTTGGTCTCCCATAAGAGAGAATTTCTTCCCTGTTAATCTGGTCTGTTCCTAATGATCAAGCGTGTACACTCTCAGCTCTGCAGCCTTGTTAAGTGCATGTGATATCAAAGAGCCATATATTATGTTTATAGTTAGGCACCATGTCATTATAATACTCACTACGCTAGCAGACCATCATGTCAGTGTGATGGATTAGCTCCAGTAACTTTAAGTTTTACAATTACTCACTTGTGACTAGTAGACAGTAAGTAATTAAAAGTAAAGAACAGTCAAAATCAGGTTTTTCATGAAATTGGATGATATTTGTATGAAACCAGATCAAAGTATGATGACCAAAGTATGAAAAATGACAGTTGCTTCTACATTGATAAAGTTTGATCATAAAGTTACTGGTCCCTTCCTCCATGTCAAACACTTGGATTCATTATTAAGGGGACAATGTGACAACTCTCATTTTAATACACCAATGGTAACATGATATTCTCTTACCTAATTTAAATAAGTATTGCCCTGTAACCAACATCCAAGAAGGCGTGTTTAAAGAGGGGTGTGGTTTATTTAGCTACTCTACTGATGCCAAAATTGGACTGTAGGGTGTCAGCAAATATAATAAAAAGTTAAGCCAATGCATATATGTCAAAGATTATTATACCAGTATGTTTCCCATTTCATCTGTGTCTGGTTACTGGCATGCTAGGTCTTCAGCCAGCATGGAACAAAAGGGGGAGGGTTGTTTAAAATTCAGACACAGTTGTTAAATCAACACATCTGTCACTGCTGCTGTGCACTGCATCAAAAGAGACATGCCAAACGGGTGATGTATAACAAAAAATAGAAATGCATATCACTGATGCAATTTTAGTGTTTGAGTTGCTTTGTGTATCACCAAATTTGTTTAAGATGATTTTACTGCCCCTCTGCATTCAGGTTGCTTGACACAGGTGTTTCAAAAAGCTGCCGGTCAAGGCTAGGTCATGAATATAATCTCCCCGCCCCATCAGCCTGTATTTTCAAACGTATGTTAGTTAGCCATGAGAGAACGTACTTTTCAGAATGACTGTTCAGGACTTTTAACTTCCTGTGAACCAGCTGTTAAAAAGCTACTGGAAAAGTAAGCTTGTAACAGTGCAGTGCTTGATTGTCACAAATTCTTACAAAGATTGCATCAGTGATAATGTCAAAAGAGATGCTTAAGCTTCATCAACGTAACGATAAAACCACTGAAACTGATAGAACATTTCTACTGACGGTTGGCACAAATACAGCATGAGAATGGCTTCCCAAGAAAAACCTCCAAAGGGACACATTTGAGGTAAAAAGGAGCACTTAACAGGAAGAGATTTATTTCTAATTGCTCACTTTAATCCATTGTACAGGATGCGGACATGTCAAGCTGAAATTTTCCTCAGAGTTACCTGACCATTGCACTTAGCTCCTATTTATAGCCTAGAGGCTCATTGAGACACAACAATATAAACAAATTATAAGATAATATGTTTCAAGATAAATGGAAAAGTATAGCACAAAATAAAAAGAGAAATAGTGTGTCTTGTTAATCAATAGGCCATATAAAAATATACATAGGTGATATTTGGGTGTCTGTGAATCCGGTGAAACAGGGCTTCAATACAATAGCTTTGACATGACCGACACATGGGCTGTATACTCTGTGGAAAAACACAAATGAGGGGGCATTTTGTCCTGGTTTCTATAAGTGCCAGTGAGTAGGCTTTGACGTTTAGTCTCTCTAGCATGGGTATAGGTCTGTTCAATGACACCCTTATCATACCGCATTGCAGGAACCTGGTGCGCATATCATTAGCTTTGCGCTCTAAATCTATGCCTGTTCTATAGTTACATCAGTCTTAAGAATTGAACCATTGTTAGGCCTACGTTCTGCTTAAGGTGTACCGGGTGATTACTGTCTGCGCGTAAAAATGTATTCCTACTCTGCACTTGCGGAAGATAGTAGACTCTTAATTTTTGTGGTTTGTAAGATCCAAGAAGTCTATTTTCTCCCGACTTCTCTCTTCTGTGAATTTGAGATTGGGGTCAGATAAATGAATATAAGAAATGAACTCTGAGAGGAGAGCGTCAATACCGTTCCATACCAGTAGGATGTCGTCTATGTATTTTTTCGAATGGGAAACATTCTGGAAATATGGGTTTTTCTGGACAACATATTTTAGACCATGCCCCCCAAAAAGATAATGCTCCCCCGCAAGCACATTGCCCCTGCCTACATTTCAAAGTGTGGTAATAATAAACCCATCTATCATTTCTGAGCTCCGACATCTCCCACATGCTGACCTCTGACATCACCTATTATGGAAATGACAACATTTTCGGCAGTTAAATGAACATTATTTATAAAAAGCAATCTATGAATATGGTTTTTGAAATCTATCATTTGTTTAAAAGCATGATATCTGTACTTTTATTTTATGTTTGACGCAGCTTGTTGGCCGTTAGGCATTTGGAATTTCTCAATGATTTCAAAGCACGTGAACGCATCCAACTGGTATTTAGGACTTAATAACTGGTAAATTCCCAACTCCCACATAGTTACACAGCTTTATACTTTCTATATTGGATAGAAAAATGTATAATTATACTAGATAATTCACACATGTACCAACCAGTACCATGTGTACCTTTTACTTTTCCCCCTTTTTCTCCCCAACTGGTAGTTTAATCGCTGCAACTCCCGTACAGACGTGGGAGAGGAGAAGGTCGAGAGTTGTGCGTCCTCCAAAACATTGTGTCAGCGTGCACTGCGCCCAGCCTGCCACAGGAGTTGCTAGTGCGCGATGGGACAAGGACATCCCTGACAGCCAAATCCTCCCCTAACCCAGATGACACTGGACCAATTGTGCACCGCCCCATGGGTCTTCTGGTCGCAGTCGGCTGCGACAGAGCCAGGACTCAAACCCAGAATCTCTAGTGGCACAGCTAGCACTGCGATGCAGTGCCTTAGACCATTGCGCCACTCGGGAGGCCCTCCTTATGTGTACCTTTGACCTTTTTTTACACAAGGGAACAGCAATGTACCATAACCGGAGTCTTATTGTTAAGAGTGTGTGGATATACAGTACACTCAGTCTACAGTTTATTAGGTACACCCATCTAGCACCCATTAGGTACACCCACCCACAAGCAGCCTCTCACCAATTTGACAGGTCTAAAACAGTTACACCTCAGACACTGCCAAAACACTAGCAATGCGGGTGTCTGCTATCACGTGTCTGTGCTTGAACTGATTGAATCTAGACCTTAATGTCAAGTGTCCCTGAGCACTGCTACTTTTTAGTTGGTGTTGTCAGATAATCGCACAAGGATTGACTTCATTTCAGGCAACTTTTAGCAAATATATTCTTGCCAATAAATCTGTGGCTAATAACTGTTATTTCCCGAAGCAGGAAATTCAGGTTGCTGTCACCTCAAAGGTTGTGAGTTCAAATCCCAGAGGTGGTTGTGTCCCAGGTATGCTAACCAATGTTGAGGTTAATTCTGTTTAAGTTCCAGCCAATTGAGAAAGTAAACTTTATTGAAAATAACTTACATAGAATTGGAATTTATGTGTACGTCCTGAATACAGTTCAATGTTGTACAGTACTAAAGTAAAAAATTTGGACACACCTACTCATTCAAGGGCTTTTCTGTATTATTACTATTTTCTACATTGTAGAATAATAGTGAAGACATCAAAACTATGAAATAACACATATGGAATAATGTAGTAAGCAAAAAAGTGTAAAACAAATCAAAATATATTTTATATTTGAGATTCTTCAAAGTTGCCACCCTTTGCCTTGATGACAGCTTTGCACACTCTTGGCATTCTCTCCACCACTTTCATGGGGAATGCTTTTCCAACAGTCTTGAAGGAGTTCCCACATATGCTGAGAACTTGTTGGCTGCTTTTCCTTCACTCTGCGGTCCAACTCATCCCAAACCATCTCAATTGGGTTGAGGTCAGGTGGTGCAGGAGGCCAGGTCATCTGATGCAGCACTCCATTACTCTCCTTAGTCAAATAGCCCTTACACAGCCCGGAGGTGTGTTTTCGGTCATTTTGGGGTCATTGTCCTACTAAGCGTAAACCAGATGGGATGGTGTATCGCTGCAGAATGCTGTCGTAGCCATGGTGGTTAAGTGTGCCTTTATTCGAAATAAATCACTGACAATGTCACCAGCAAAGCACCCCCACACCATCACACCTCCTCCTCCATGCTTCACGGTGGGAACCACACATGCGGAGATCATCCGTTCGCCTACTCTGCATCTCACAAAGACACGGCTGTTAGAACCCAAAATCTAAAATTTGGATTCATCAGACCAAAGGACAGATTGCCAACAGTCTAATGTCCATTGCTCGTGTTTCTTGGCCAAAGCAAGTCTCTTCTTATTATTGTTGTCCTTTAGTAGTGATTTCTTTGCAGCAATTCAACCATGAAGGACTGATTCATGCAGTCTCCTCTGAACAGTTGATGTTGAGATGTGTCTGTTACTTGAACTCTGTGAAGCATTTATTTGGGCTGCAATCTGAGGTGCAGTTAACTCGAATGAACTTATACTCTGTTGCAGAGGTAACTCTGGGTCTTCTATTCCTATGGCGGTCCCAATGAGAGCCAGTTTCATCATAGCGCATGATGGTTTTTGCGACTGCACTTGAAGAAACTTTAAAAGTTCTTGAAATTTTCCAGGTTGACTGACCTTCATGTCTTAAAGTAATGATGGACTGTCATTTCTTTTTGCTTATTTGAGCTGTTCTTGCCATAATATGGACTTGGTCTTTTACCAAATAGAGCTATGTTCTGCATACCACCCCTACCTTGTCAAAACACAACTGATTGGCTCAAACACATTAAGAAGGAAAGAAATTCCACAAATTAACTTTTAACAAGGCAAGGTTAATTGAAATGCATTCCAGGTGACTACCTCATGAAGCTGGTTGAGAGAATGCCAAGAGTGTGCAAAGCTGTCATCAAGGCAAAGGGTGGCTACTTTGAAGAATCTCAAATATAAAATATGTTTTGATTTGTTTAACACTTTTTTGGTTACTACATGTGTTATTATTATTATTATTTCTTAGTTTTGATGTCTTCACTATTATTTTACAATGTTGAAAATAGTCAAAATAAAGAAAAACCCTTGAATCAGTAGGTGTGTCCAAATGTTTTACTTGTACTGTATTTTGAAGACAGTTTAAATGAATTATGCCTCCTTGAATTTGCCTACTTTCAGAACTATGAGCTGTCCATTTCCAATTGATTGTGCCGCGGCTGCTGCACCAGATTTCAGCACCACAATGTAAGTTACTTGAATATAGTGTAGCTTATTGTGAGATAATTAACTCTGATAAATACATCAAGGGCAAGAAACATGTTGTTTTTAATAAAAATCAATTATAGTAGTAGCAAGCTATCAACGTTGACCTCGGGTCTTCCTTCTCATGTTCATGCTCTCCATCTCAAACTGAACTGAACATAGACTATAGTCTAGTCCGCATGCAAGATAATGTATTTTTTGGACTAGGTCTAATCAAAAATGATTTTAAGAAGAAGCCTTTGACTCTCCTTCTGAACTACCGCCGTAGTCCTAAACAGCACAGCGATTGGTTAGGTGGCACACAAAAACATTTTTGATCATCAACAGCAGAGCCGGCTGGGGCTCAAGATTGAAATATCCATTGTAGTGTGTAATGCAGCCCAGTTTTATTTACACCATCCCAGCAGCTATCTTAGAAATATAACTTTGCTCTGTGCTACCTATAGGCTATGGATAATTTGTTTGAGACCACACTAAATATCCTTTAGGAGCACTTGATATTGCACACCCAGAAGATAATCAGATTTGAGGGGTGGCATCGTCACACAGCGATATATAGCCATGTAAGCAACTAATTCTCAAACACTGAGAAATATTGAATTTTCATCAATTATAGATTACACTACCTTCCCCTTGACTGAAATTGAAAAATATAACCCTCCCTCATTTTCCTCCAGGTACCCATTTTGTACATTTCGATCCATCCCTAATTTGTAATTGATGAAATTAAAAAAAGTCTGTCTTTTAGAAATATTTGTTTATTAGGCTATTAGGCACGATGCCACCCCTCATCTATGATTCTCGCGCAATATCAAGTGTGCTTGTAGGCTATTTAGTGTGGTCTCAATCAAATATTTATTAAGGATCCCCATTAGTTGCTGCCAAGGCAGCTGCTACTCTTCCTGGGGTCCAGCAACATTAAGCCAGTAATATACAATGAAAAATATTACATTACAATACATAACACTTTTCGCAACACATTAAGTGTGTGCCCTCAGGCCACTACTTTACTACCACATATCGAAAAATACAAAATCAATGTGTATGTATGTGTAGATTGTGTTTGTTGTCATGTGTATGCGTGTGTCTGTGCCTGTGTGTGTGTCTCTTCGCAGTGGGGTGTTTTCTTTAAAAAAAAATCTGATTCTACTGCTTGCATCAGTTACCTGATGTGGAATAGAGTTCCATGTAGCCATGGCTCTATGTATCACTATGCGCCTCCCATAGTCTGCTCTGGACTTTCCGATTGTGAAGAGACCTCGGATGGCATGTCTTGTGGGGTATGCATCTGTGTCTGAGCTGTGTGCTAGTAGTTTAAACAGACAGCTCGGTGCATTCAGCATGTCAATTCTTCTTACAAAAACAAGTAGTGAAGAAGTCAATCGCTCCTCTACTTTGAGCTATGAGAGATTGACATCCATATTATTAATGTTAGCTCTCTGTGTACATTTAAGGGCCAGCCGTGCTGCCCTGTTCTGAGCCAATTGTAATTTTCCTGCCCCTCTTTGTGGCACCTGGCCACACGATTGGACAGTAGTTCAGGTGCAGCAAAACTAGGGCCTGTAGGCCCTGCCTTGTTGATAGTGTTGTTAAGGCAGAGCAGCGCTTTATTATGGACAGACTTCTCCCCATCTTAGCTACTGTTGCATTAACATGTTGTGACCATGACAGTTTTACAATCCAGGGTTACTCCAAGCAGTTTAGTCACGTCAACTTGCTCAATTTCCACCTTATTCATTACAAGATTTAGTTGAGGTTTAGTGAATGAGTTGTCTCAAATACAATGGTTTTAGTTTTTGAAATATTTAGGACTAACTTATTTCTTGCCACCCATTCTGAAACTGACTGCAGTTCCTTTTTAAGTGTTGCAGTAATTTCACTCGGTGTCGTATCTGATGTGTAAAGTGTTGAGTCATCCACATACATAGACACACAGGCTTTACTCAAAGCCAGTGGCATGTCATTAGTAAAGATTGAAAAATGTAAGGGGCCTATAGACCGCTGCCTTGGGGAATTCCTGATTCTACCTGGATTATGTTGGAGAGGCTTCCATTAAAGAACACCCTATGTGTTCTGTTAGACAGGTAACTTTATCCACAATATAGCAGGGGGTGTAAAGCCATAACACATACTTTTTCCAGTAGCAGACTATGATCGATAATGTCAAAAGCCGCACTGAAGTCTTACAAAACAGCTCCCACAATCTTTTAATCACCAATTTCTCTCAGCCAATCATCAGTCATTTCTGTAAGCGCTGTGTATGTTGAATGTCCTTCCCTATAAGCGTGCTTAAAGTCTTGTTGTCAGTTTGTTTACTGTAATATAGCATTGTATCTGGTCAAACACAATTTTGTTCCAAAAGTTTACTTACGGTTGGTAACAGTCTGATTGGTCAGCTATTTGAGCCAGTAAAAAGGGGTTTACTATTCTTGTGTAGCAGAATGACTTTTGCTTCCCTCCAGGCATGAGGGCACACACTTTCTTGTAGGCTTAAATTGAAGATGTGGCAAATAGGAGTGGCAATATTGTCCTCTATTATCCTCAGTAATTTTCCATCCAAGTTGTCAGACCCAGGTGGCATGTCATTGTTGATAGACAACAATCATTTTTTCACCTATTCCACACTCACTTTTCGGAATTAAAAACTACAACGCGTGTCTTTCATAATTTGGTCAGTTATACTTGGATGTGTAGTGTTGGCGTTTGTTGCTGGCAGGTCATGCCTAAATTTGTTAATCTTGCTGATGAAAAAATCATTACAGCAGGCAATATCAGTGGGTTTTGTGATGAATGAGCCATCTGATTGAATGAATGATGGAGCTGAGTTTGCTATTTTGCCCATAATGTCAGTTAAGGTGCTCCCATAATGTCAGTTAAGGTGCTCCAAAGCTTTTTGCTATCATTCTTTACATAATTTATCTTTGTTTCATAGTATAGCTTCTTTTTCTTTTTATTCAGTTTAGTCACATGATTTGCAGTACGTTTGCCAATCGGTTGTGCAGCCAGTCTTATTTGCCATTCCTTTCAACCCTACAATTTTTCAATTCCTCATCATTCCACGGTGATTTAACAGTTTTTAACAGTCATTTTCTTAATGGGTGCATGCTTATTAGATATTGGAATAAGTCATTTCATAAATGTGTCAAGTGCAGCATCTGGTTGCTCTTCATTAAACACCACAGACCAGCAAATATTCTTTACATCATCAACATAGGAATCACTACAAAACTTATTGTATACACTATATTAGGCTCAGCCTTTGGAACTTTGGTTTTCCTAGATAAGGCTACCATATTTTGATCACTACATCCAATTGATTTGGATACTGCTTTAAAGCACATTTCTGCAGCATTAATAAAGATGTGATTAATATATGTTGATGATTTAATTCCTGTGCTGTTTGTAAATACCCTGGTAGATTGACTGATAACCTGAACCAGGTTGCAGGCTCTGGTTACAGTTTGAATCTTAGTCAATATTGTAGCGACCCACACAGACAGCTGTGTGTTATGTGTTAGGCTATTAGTTGGTCGTGTTGTACTTACCAGTACCCAGTGTTCGCGGGGTCCGACATGCCAATCAACTTGCTATCTGCTCATCATGGGAATGCCTGGAATGTTCTGATGCCGGGCATCCTGGTGGTTGTCGGAGTGGAGTGGAGGGGGGTTGGGCAGGGGGATGGAGCATTGGAAGTTAAGACCAGGTTTAGCCATTGTTCTTCCTTTTACGTCTGGGCTTCACAAGAGAAGGTCACGGTTGGTTTGTAGGGTATCTTTCATTTATTTGGCGTGGGCTACGGCCAAACAGTAGCCTGTGTAAAGTTGGGTTAATAAACCGTCAATTCGTTAACTCAATCCTCTGTCTGGACAATTGTTCCTTTATGATCTAGTCTGGTCATTACAATATTAAGGTCACCCAGAAAATATACCTCTCTGTTGATATCACATACATTATCAAGCAATTCACACATATTATCCAGATACTGTCTGTTGGCATTTGGTGGTCTATAGCAGCTTCGCACAAGAATGGGCTTTAGGTGAGGAAGATGAACCTGTAGCCATATTACTTCAACATTATTTAACATGAGATCCTCTCTTAGCTTTACAGGAATGTGGCTTTGAATAAAGACCGCAACACCGCCCCCATTGGCATTTCTGTCTTTTCTGTAGATGTTAAAACTGTGTATTGCTACCACTGTATCATAAAAGGTATTATATAAGTGAGTTTCATAGTTCATTCCAGAATAGAAATGTCATCTGTTACTATTGACATTACGAACCTTGTTTCTTAGGCTACATATCTTAATGTGGGCTATTTTTAGCACTTTTCTGGGATGCTTGATTGTTTTTATTGCTTTACTGGGAAGCTAATCAGAATATAGTGCAGGGTGAGCTGCACACAGTGGACTTCCTACTAGGGCACTGTGCCTCAGTGCTATCAGTCTAACGTTGGTTCAGAGAAACATAATTACTGTATATAATAGCTGTAGGATTGACAGAGGCATTCAGGGGAGTTAGAGGGACATAAATTAGGTTACTTACGTTGTGACTGCCAACACCCCTGGGATAATGTACATTTGCTGCAGATCTACGATAACTCACTGACACAATGGTAAGGATTATCTGATCTGGGCTTGGGCCATTGATAAGTCATTGTCTCAAAGCAGCATTCGGGAGTCCAGGATCCAAGATGATTCCTCTAGAACATCTCCTGTTTCCAGAAGATGTCATAGTTATCTATAAAAGTTATATTTTAGTCCGCGTCCTAATGACAGTACTGGACCTGAAGTAATTGGCCACTTTTTGGAATCTTTCAGAGCTAGAATCAGTTCTTTAAAATACATTTTTAGCACTTCTGAGCTATCCCTCCTAATGTTGTTCGACCCCACATGGACTACAACAGCGTCAGCTCCCGGAAGCTATCGTAGAACGGTCGGAAGCAGCCTTGTAATATCCCGTCAGCTCCCAGCAGCTGTTGTAGAATGGTTGGAAGCAGGGGGAGATCTGAGGAAGAAGGCACCGGAACCTCTGGATCAAGGGCGGCAAAGCTGTTTTTAGTCTGTGTCTGGTCCGGGCAGAGTTTGCAGTTTTCGATTTCCACGGTGAGTGACATATCTCGAAGACTGGTTGGTAGGATCGAGGACAGGAACATCCCACAAGTCAAACAGGGGCATCCTATTAGCTCCATTCTACTAGGGAAGGGGTTTACCACTTCGGAGAGAGATCCCTGCAGTGTACCGGCCAGTCGGCTGTGGAGAGCCAACACGTCGCAAGAGCGATGTCCGGCTACTAGGGTGGAAGAGAAAGAAAAAGTAGGCGGGCGTGGATTCCACAGTAGCTTGTGTAAGTTCGCCACTTCGCCCCTGTAGTCCTCTGCAAGCAAATAGTTGCTATGTTGAAAGTCCGGGTGGTCCACATTTTCCCATAATAAAACAAAATAAACACAGCTCCTTCAGCGTTGAAAATGTTTGTTAGCATCCTCCATTTGAGGCTATAAGCTAGCTAGGCTAGCTAAGCTAGCTGGGCTTCTATGTCTCTCTTCTTGACAGGGACTTTGATACACAGGTATCAAAAATGTCAGGCCATGGTAAGCCTTTACCAAACACGCAATTGTATTGTAACTCAGGCTAGTAAAACACGTTTCGTAAACAACACATTCATATTGAGGGGCGTGTCTCTGGTGATGGCATTGTAAAATCCCAACCAATATGATCCATATTGATTCGGAGAAGCACGGAGCAAAGTTATATTTCTAAGATAGCTGCTGTCTTTATTAGAGTTATTGACCTCACAATGAGCCATTGAGAAACGTGGATTGTGGTGCTGAAACTTGAAGCAGCAGCCGTGGAAAAATCAATTCAAAATGGACAGCTCATGGTGCTGAAAATAGGCAAATTTGAGTAGGCATAATTCATTTCAATCGTCTTCATTTTAATTGGACTTTAATAAGAACAAGATGGCTTTGTGTTGGAGCCTATATCTTCCTATTTAAGAAATAAGAGGTAGGCCTACCTGTTTGACAGACAAAATTAGGCTATCGGCTGTTATAGCCATGGATGTGTCGGTCATTTCCTCCACCCACCATGCACTCTTTCAATAGCCTACCCTCGTGTCAGTGAAGGGCTGTATAATGACACAGGGCGAGACGCAGATGCAGATACAGGAGGCAGATGGTTCAAGTCTCTGATATTAATTGAACAACAAGGGGCAGGCAAGAGGGATGTCGAGGACAGGCAAAAGTTAATAAACCAGGTCAGAGTTCTAAACGGTACACGGCGGCAGGTGGGCTTGAGGTCAGGGCAGGCTCAATGGTCAGGCAGGCGGGCTTAGTGTCAGGGCAGGCAAGAGGTCAGAACCGGGAGGACTAGAAAAACAGATACTAGGAAAGAACAGTAGCCCGGAAAAACACGCTGGTAAGCTTAACAAGACAAAACGAACTGGCAACAGACAAACAGAGAACACAGGAATAAATACACTGGGAATAATGTGGAAGACGGGTGAGACCAGGAGGGGGGTTTAGACAGTCACAAAGACAGGTGAAACAGATCAGGGTGTGACAGGCTGTTAAATTAAAACCAAGACTCGAACTGAGGGGGTATATGATGGTATGCCATAGGCCTTACCTTTTATTAAAGAAAATAGCTAAAAGATAAAGAAAATAGCTAAAAAACAGATATGATTATATAAAAGCCACCAGTTAAAGCTTACATTTTTCTGCGTCGGTAGGTCTACTCTGTTGGGGTGGGTAGGCTTAACTTTTGAAAGTAACATGCTCAGATTCCTGATAACCTCTCAGATTTAATTATTGCAAACAGGGGCAGTTTCGTTACAAACAAGACACACTGATTTGGCATTGAAGAAATATGATAAGATGAACACATGGGCCTATCTCTCTGTCCATTCTTAGCCTGTAATTTTGGTCATTTGTGTGGTATTAAAAAATTAAAAGTATTTTTTTTCTCAGACCTGCAAATACTATGATAGATTCATGCAATGCTTTTACTATAAAAGACATCTTTCAACCCCTACTCTTGTCCACGGTAGTCTGCGAACCCACAATATTCTGGCCCACAGCCCTGTATACTATCAAATTTCTTGCATTGCCATATAATGCCTACAAGACAAAAGAACAGTTTCTAAAACTGCATATCTGAGGCTCTGGTCTGTCCAAGTGAGGGTAAACGGAGACATGTTCTCTGCTATCCACTACATTTTGCAGAAGGGAAGGCCATTCATTTTCATTTCAGAGAAGTCCGATTTCCTCAACGTAACCCTTATTATAAATAACGTTCACTCCCGTACTGAAACAGACATGGTGGTGTAACAGGAATATCGGAATGCTGTGAACAGTGAGGTTGTGAGTTAAAATCCCAGATAAGGACAAGTTGAATAATAATTACTGTATAAATAAACATACACAATGTAGTCATATATGTCATAGTGGGTTAAATATGTAAGTTGAGAACACTGCATATTAGACGTGCTGTGTGTATCATAATGACACATTTTTGTTTGCAGGGCATCACCTGTGAAATCTCATGAGACATTTTGAATCCACATGTGAAAGGTTATGTGATCACATGAAAATCCACATGTGAAACATTATCACATGTGAAGTGATCCAAAACCATATGGTTTCACATGATTTCACATGTGAAATTATGTCGTTTTTCCGTAATGGAGAACATATTACATTATTCAAAGTGGTGGATGTATTAAGTCCACTGTCTAAACCAAAACATTTTCAATTACACATTGCACATCAAGTAATGTGAAGATTTCCTTCAGTGTTAGCGTTAGAAAGATTTCATGAAGAACCATTTCAAAGTCTGAAGTGTTTTGCAATGTTAGCCTCCAGGTAAGATAGCTAGCTTAGTTGTGTTGTTTTTAGAACTGTGACTGTACTTGTTTTATTTTAGCCTGTGCTCTTTCAGAGTGAAGCACTGACCCTCAAGGGGACTTTTGAATAGATGCTCTGATTGGTTGTTTTTCAGGGCAGGAAGATTTTCTTCTAAAAGTCTCCTCATTCCCTCCACAGAGCAAGTCATACAAATAATAATTTGACCTTTCTGTGACTCTTGAACTATGGATTCTGAGTAGTTGAGGCTCTAAACGGCAATATATTTGGGTTCTAACTTTTAGAAATGTCGTCTATGTGTTCCCTCAAGACACCTACACTATTTAAAAAAGGTGCTAAATAGAACCGTACAAGGTTCTTCGGTTTGTCCCCATAGGGGAACCCTTTTTGGTGCTGGGTAGAACCCTCTATGAAGGGTTCTACAAAATAACCATTTTAATCATCTAAAGATTCTTCCTAGAACCGTCTGTGAAGGGTTCTACCGAGAACCTGTGAGAGCAAAATTGCAAGATTATGTTATAATAGTTTTATTGATTCAAATGGTTGTTTTATGCAACAGAATAGATGGTTCTTATAACTCTATTGTATCTGTGTGAACTGAAAGTGGGCCTCTGAGAGATTTAACACTGACAGGAAATGTATGATGTCTTTGGGTGCTACCGCATTCAAGAGCATGAGCTAGTGTTTCTCTACTGGGGTACCAGGAGAAGATGGTTCCAGTATGGGTTTGGGGAACCAGACCCTGGTCTCTACACAATGAGGACAGTTTTTACAGCAGATACTGTCTGCTGTGAATTATAAGTATCATACAAATCTTAACTTTGTGACCCGTTCCATACATCTGTTGTGTGTCATGTAGACTGAAGGAGGATGGACTTTGCTATAAAATGCTGTGGCTCAAACCAGCTCGTTGAGTTCTCAGTGATCACCTCCAGGGGTGATTACCGACCAGCTCCATCACTGCAGTAATTAAATAACAAAAGTTTGAATGTTTTGAAGAAATGTAAAAGTCTCTCCTTTTGATTACAATAATTCCACCACAAACCCTTTTATCTTTGGAGGGTTCTTACTAGAGCCCTCTATGAACAGTTCCACCAGCTTTATTAACCTTTAAAATGTAATCATTTATGACAATACATTACATATTTC
This sequence comes from Salvelinus sp. IW2-2015, assembly GCF_002910315.2. Classification (NCBI taxonomy): domain Eukaryota; kingdom Metazoa; phylum Chordata; class Actinopteri; order Salmoniformes; family Salmonidae; genus Salvelinus; species Salvelinus sp. IW2-2015. Next base: position 12,664,923 of record NC_036867.1, read on the forward strand.
AGAAGGCTTGTGATGTTAGGAATCTCCTGGTTTACAGGCCACATCAGGCCTGCAAATCACATTATGCTGGCTGGCAAAGTAATTGGTAATGCCTATTGGAATCAAACCGGAGTTAGAATAGCCAACAAGTGGAATTGTTAATTACCTATAACCTGCATTCAGAATGACTTCCAAGATATGGAAGATAGACTCTCTATTCAATCTCAACCATCTAGACTGGAACAACCATCTCAGTAATGGGTGCAATAAATCCAATTACTAACAAATTGGATTAGTTTAGAAAGCTGTATATATATTTTTTTAATGTAGCATAAAATGTATCAACCAAGCAGTGTACATGCAAAAACACAGATATAACAGTAAAACAAACAATTATGAAAAGCTCCCTGCAATAGGGCATGCTGGGAAATATTATAAATGGTTTTATGTAGAACCCTTCTTGCCTTCCAAAGAATCATCAAAGAACCCTTTCTTCCAAAAACAGTTCTTATGGTGTTAAAGGTTCTAGGTAGAACCCTCTGCTTTACAAAGAACCCTTGTCTTCCAAAAAGGGTTCTTCTGATCTTAACAGTTCTTGGTAGAACCCTATCCCTCTGCAAAGAACACTTTTGGAACCCTTTTTCTAAGAGTTGAATGGTCCCATGTGGCTCAGTTGGTTGAGCATGGCGCTGACAACATCAGGGTTGTGCATTCACATCTATTAATTAGTATATCATTAATCATTACTCCCACATTTGAACATTTATTGAACAGTTATTCACACATTCAAAAACAACTTTTAAAGTATATAATAAGGATTGATAAATGATTTATAAGAGGTTAAATATAGGTCCTTATAAACCATTTACTAATCATTAGAGAAATATTTTTGCGTGGCCTTATATAACGTGAGGGTTGTTTGTACTTTATAAATACTTCATAAATGTGTTGAGTGACCAGTGTAATATTTCACATAAAAAAATGGACATGCCATTGGTAGACATTACAGCAGTACCGGATGCTCCTTAAGGTTTACAAATGTCCCCTAGAACAGATCGATGGTTAAACAATGAACACACAATACAGAGTATGTTTAAGAAAATATATTAAATATATAATAAACAGTCACACTGTTGCAACAGTGTGATGTGTAACTTCCGACACACTCTATGCCAGGGGGTCCCCAACAGGTCGATTGCAAGCTACCAGTAGCTCACAGACCACCTATGAGTATCTCTCCAAACAATTCTGAAATTACATGCAATTTTCACGTGTTCCACCGCAAACTGTCATTAAAAAATCTCACAAGTATCAGACACTGCAAGCTCCCAGCTACTATCTAACCAATGCAATATTGACATTATCCCACCCCTGGTTAGCCACAATTGGCTTAAAAACATAATATCTGCCAACTAAATTCCAGCAATATTGCCCCTTTCTGTCTGTGTGGTGCGAGCGTTTGTCTATTACTCCGTGTGCATGGGTAGTAGTGATGGGTCGTTCGCGAACGAACGGCTCTTTTTGAACGGTTCATTTGGCTCCCTGATTTGCATACGTTTACTATTGTTTTTTGAGCCCCAGACATCGATTATCAGCAGATAAATTTCAAACATATTCTCTGAAGATGGTAATTCCTCAGTACAGGAACAATATACTGAGGAGAGATTCAGTCTTCATTTTATTTTGCAGGCCATCTAATAATTTGGTCAGGTAAAAATACATTTGAACTCACATTTCACGATCTGACATAATGTTTCACGATCTGACAACATTTTAGGCTTGGATTGGAAATTGGAGATCAATTTCCAAGCATTACTGAGCTAAGAGGCGTTTGGGAGCCAAAGAACGGCTATTTTTGGTGAACAGAGCCAAATAATCCGGCTAACAGAAAAGACTTGGAATGCCCATCACTAGTTGCCAGTTGATGTGATAACCATCTTGTGGGTTGACAGAAATAGTTTCCCCGAAACCTCAATTAAATGATAACTGCAAAGTAGGCTTACCTGGCAGAAGTATATTATGAGTAAGTACATAATTTCTATTGATTATTTGTTATTTGCTAACTTTTCCAGGAAAATAGCAGCAGCAGTACAGAACCATCGCTAGACCGGCACATTAGATGGCACACAAGATGCACAATTAAAGGGCTAGTTGCGCAATTAAACAAAAAAAATTATACCAAAAAATCTAATGTGTTATTTTTCTTCCAGACCTTCCAGTGATTTAAGCATTTACATTGGTCCAGAACATCTAATTTCATTGTTTCTCTATGAACAATTGACATTTTGAGAGTGACATATAAAACTGAGAAAACATAATTTGGGAAAATATAAAACATAATTGATGTTAAAAAATATCCGATTTTATAGGGCACCCCTTATAGTTTATTTTATGAACCATTATTTTACCAGTTATATAGACAAAACACATAGTCCACTACTTTCTGTTGTACACTAAGGACCCGGGGAAGAGTTGCAGGGGAGAGGAGAAGAGAAGAATGTACCTATTTGAAAGCTCGAAAAAAATGTTTTAAGTAGCTCTCATGCTAGAAAAGGTTGGATACCCCCCCTGCTCTATGCTGAGTAAAGTCATGTTTTTCATCTGAAAATGCTATCAGTGACTTTTCTACCAAAGCCAAAGTGTGGATTGCAGTCACTCCTTAGAGTGAGGCAACACATTCTGAACACATAATTTGGCTGAACTATCCCATTACGTTTAAAGAGTTACTACCTTAAAAGTGGCAATCCGCAGTTGAAACAATAACAAAGTGTACTCCCCGCCACTGTTTAGGTAAAAAGCTGAGCGATTGGGCTGGAGAAATGTAACCACTCCAAAATGCATTTACAGAGCTATGGATGCAAGGGCTGACCATCCATGACATCAAAATTATAGTTTAACCATGTTTTGAGGTTAAACATTGTTTGTTTACATTTTCTTTGTTTACAGACATTGGAGAAAAACAAGGTTATATTTTGTGTTCTGATCGGTACGACAGTTGATTTAAACCTGTGAAGCATTTATAAATTATATTCTTCAAGAATTAATAGGATCATATCATTCATTTCAAATTCCAAAAATGGATGTCGCAACTGCAGATTTCCCCTTTAAACGCCCAGTAAAAGTCTCCCCAAGCAAAGCAGTGTGAAAGTACTCTGCGGTTAAAAGACTGAGGCACTGGAAGCATTTAAAGCTGGAATCCGCATAAAGTGAAACAGAACATCTGTTCGTCCCAGTGCCTTTGTGATTGTTTTTGTTTTGTTGATGAAATGGAGGAGAGAAGTGTCCGTCTGCGTGGTAAAAAAAAAATAATAATCGCAGTACATATTCTGGTGTTCTATCGCGCATGTCTGAGGTAGAAAAACAGGGTTTGTTGTTTGAAGTAACTTCTTTGTTGAAATATCCCAAAAGAATGTGGCAGTTTCACCAAGTATTGATTCCAGTTTTAAAAGTAAAAAACATATCAGTACTAATGAAGGAATACAAATCCACAAGAGAACAGCTGTTGGGTCCGACCAGCTTTTGTGTGTAGGCTACATCTCCCTGTTTTATGATTAGTTGGCGTTCGCGGGGTTGACAACATTAGCAAAACATTTGTAGTACCACTCTTCCTCATGTCCTGCAACAATTGTTTTACAACGTTTCTTTCAAATAAAATGTTCCGATATATTTATTTAAACGTACTGTTTTCTGTGCTTATTCTTTTACCATTTATATGTTCTAAGCTATTTTGAGACCTTCAGGAGCACCAGGTACTGCTGGAATGTCTACCAATGGCATGTCCATCTTTTTGTAAGAAATTACACTGGTCACTCAAAACATGTATTAAGTATTTATGAAGTATTAATACAGGCAAAAATACTTTAATAGTGATTAGCAAATGGCTTATAAGGACATGTATATAAACGTATGAATGATTTTATGACTCAGAATTACATTACATTACATTTCATAAACTTGTGAATAACTAGTTTACTAACATTTACAAATGTGGGAGTAATGATTATGAATTAGGAATTTACTAATCCATTATAAATTCTTTATTACCAGGTGTTATTCTAAAGTGCTACCAAGTTATTTTGTTTTTGCAATGCAAATCTGTGGCACAAAACAATGGCTCTCTATACATAATGCAGAGTATAGCCAAGATACCACCATTAAAACCAGCTGATGAATTTGGTGAGATGTAATTTTAATGGCAATAGGACCTATGTAAGAAAGAGTCAGAGAAGGGGTGCTGTTGTTGTTTTACAAGGCCAAGATGGATGTTTTATGAAATGAAAAATAACCTATTGTACTAAGAAAAATATTTTCATTTTAAGGAACAGTGTGTTCTGCCCAAGGGCATCTTGGAAAAGAAAAATATACATAAAAGCCTTACAAAATAGACATAACCGAAAAGATTTATACAACACTGTTATATGCATGCTCCTGTTCTGTCATAGTCTACTATCGTTATGGAAAAAACATATACATTTCATGTGATTACATGTGACCTTGTGTGATCTCATGTGATTTCATGTGAAGTTAATGTGATAACATGTGAAGCAACATGTGGCAACATGTGCTCATGTGAATTCATGTGAAATAAATGTGACAACATGGGGATGCAAAATGTCAACATGTGAGAACATGAAACTACACATGACAACATGTAAAAGACGAGATGTTAAAATGTAATTTAGAATACTTTACTTTAAAAGGCATAATTTACATTAATTCAATTTAAACAGTCATCGTCCCCTGCAGGTTTTTTCTAGTTCCCGGTTTGTTCCAGGGACTTTCTCAGAACGCTGTGTCATGGTCCCCTGGTGGTTTTTGTCTAGTTGCTGTGAAAATACAGTAAATCTACAACTAGCTACTGTATTTTTACAGCTAAACTAAGCTATGAATGATAAAGGACAGTATGCTGCTGTATGCTGATTACTTGTGACTCAACCTCACATGGGATTTAAACTCACAGCCTCGTGGTTGTTAGCTACCTGAAGTTCCTGCTGAGCCACCAAGTCTATGGACAAATGGAGAATGGCTGTATATTTATTACAAAGAATACATTTCTGCACTTTGCCTACATTTGCAGTAAAAATAAAGTAAATATATAAAACAACTTGAAGGTGTTAATTCTATAAAATGACAATATGCTGCTGTATTCTGGTTTTAATTACTGTAAAATCTTGTATAATTTTGTACTGTGAACAAAATTGGGACTACCAACTTGTAATGTCCTGCTACAGTGTAGCTACACCACCAGATCTGTGACATAAAATAGATAATAATGCATTTTTGCACTTTGCTAAAAGCAGCCCAGAATCAAGTAAATAATTGTACAATTATGTCCACCAACGTAAAACTAGCAATATTCAAGGACAATTGACATAGCATATACCACAATTCTGTGGGGATTTGAACTTGCAACCTACTTGTTGGGAGTGCATTAATGGTTCTGCAGTGCCACCAGGTTCATACTTACAACTTGGAGGATATATTAACACAAGGGTATGGTTAGGGTACAGTGTTGTTCCCTGGGGTACAATAAGATCAAATGTACACTTCACAGCTACACATATAAACTCACATGGTACACCTCGGTACCTTGTAGGTATGGGAGATTTTTCTACCCAGTATTTTGAAAATAAGGTATGATCATCACTGCGCTTTAAAATATAGGTGGGCAATGTAGTGGTTGAAGCTCATTAGCATATTTGGGTGTGAGGTAAAAAATATGTGTATTTGTGCCAACCGTCAGTGGAAGTGTTGGAGCAGTTTAAACATTTAATGGTAATGCCTATGCAAATGGAGCAACTCCCTTGACATTGTTCTGCAACTTTTGCAATAGAATGTGTTAGTAATGAGTTTAAGGAGGTTATTGTTCGTTTTCCAGAAACTTAATTACAACTTGTTGCCAGAAGTTGCTGTGAATTTGTCATTTCTTACTAGAAAGTACTTGGCAGTTGTTATTCTTTTATTTATTTATTTATTTATTTTTTATTTTTTTATTTTTTTATATAGGTGGGCAATGTAGTGGTTGAAGCTCATTAGCATATTTGGGTGTGAGGTAAAAAATATGTGTATTTGTGCCAACCGTCAGTGGAAGTGTTGGAGCAGTTTAAACATTTAATGGTAATGCCTATGCAAATGGAGCAACTCCCTTGACATTGTTCTTCTAGTAAGAAATGACAAATTCACAGCAACTTCTGGCAACAAGTTGTAATTAAGTTTCTGGAAAACGAACAATAACCTCCTTAAAGTGTAACTCATTACTAACACATTCTATTGCAAAAGTTGCAGAACAATGTCAAGGGAGTTGCTCCATTTGTTAAGGCATTACCATTAAATGTTTAAACTGATAAGTTGTTGTTCTTATAAAGTGATAGACGCATCGGCACACTGCTTCGAAGTTAGCTGTTCCGCGATTTCAATTTATGCCTCAGAGCTCCAGTATCAAACGTAACATCACTAGCTGCAGTAAGTTACTGTGAAATTTTACAAAAACCCACTTGCAACTAGTTGATAGCAAGTTATTGAAAATGTAACATTAACTTCCTTTGAACCAGCTGACATTAAGCTTTTGGAAGAAACACAGTAACCTTTTAACAGTGCAGCTCTTGATTGTCACAAGTTCTTACAAAGATTGCAGAACTGACAATCTTCTTCTTCTTTGGGATTTGGTTGGTGGATCGCATCCAACTTTTAGGTGCACACACCGCCACCTACTTTACTGGAATGTGAAGCCAGTCACAGCCTACCTACATTAAATTATCTTAATTAGTCCTATTCCTCTAAACAAGTGAAATATAGCCCTAGACATCACCACCTACACTCATTAAAAACCCACTACCCCATTCCACTACTTTGACCCCATCTGCTCCTACACCCTGCCAACAGCCTGGGAGGACAATACACCACCCCTCAACACACCCTGTAACTCTTCTGAAGTCAAATCTCATAAACCCAAACACATCTCTGCAGCTGCCACCACTACGTCTATTTTCTGTGATTTGCGTTCCATTTCGGCGGTACAGTTGATAACCATTGCTATAAACGTTAAGAAGCCAACGTTACCGAAACATAAATAATTTGTTGACCTATCCCTCTGTGTTGGCACCAACCTACCCCTCACTGGAATCCTCTCAGGATCCCTCAACCTTGACCCATCCTCCTCTACCTTCTTTACTGTCTCAGGATGACACCTTCTGCACTACTCTGACTCTGGCCACTTCAACCTGCCTATCTCACACTGGATACTTCCGCTCACCAGCAACATGGGCACCCCTACAATTAACACACACAACTTTATCCACCAAAACTACACAATCATCTGTCCCATGCCCTCCTGCACACTGTCCACATCTTGGAATCTCCTTCCTACACACTCCTGTGACATTAGCATAAACGTTGCACCTGAAACAACGCAGTGGATTCAGCACGAAAGCTCTATCTGATATATCATAACATGACTTTGTTGGGTAGAGACTCAAAAGGACTGACTGTCACACCCTGGCCTTAGTATTCTTTGTTTTCTTTATTATTTTAGTTAGGTCAGGGTGTGACATGGGGTATGTTTGTGTTTTTGTCTTGTCTTGGGTGGTTGTAGTGTGTAGTGTCTAGGGGGATTTTGTTAGAGTGTATGGGTTTGTGTTGAGTGAATGTTTCTAGGGAAGTCTATGGTTGAGTGAATGTGTCTAGCTATGTCTATGGTTGCCTGAGTGGTTCTCAATCAGAAACAGATGTTTTTCATTTGTCTCTGATTGGGAGCCATATTTAAGGTGGCCATAGGCATCATGTATTTGTGGGTAATTGTCTATGTTCTATGTTGCATGTGTGCACTAGTTCGTTATTAGCTTACGTTCGTCTGTTGTTGTTTTGTTTCCTTCTTATAATAAAGAAGATGTATTTTGCCACACGCTGCGCCTTGGTCCATCTCTCTCTCCTGAGACGATCGTGACAGAATTACCCACCAAAGAGACAAGCAGCGTGTGAAACGGCAACAGGACCCACCTACACAGGATTTCTGGACATGGGAGGACGAATTGGAATGGTAAGGGACCTTGGGCTCAACCAGGAGAATATAGCCGCCCCAAAGCTGAGCTGGAGGCAGCGAAATCAGAGAGAGCGGCGATATGAGGAGGCAGCACGGAGGCAAGGCTGGAAGCCCGTGAGTACTACCAAAAATTTCTTGGGGGTTAAGAGGTAGTGGGCCGAGGGCAGGTAGGAGACCTGCTCCACCTTCCAGGCTACCGTGGAGAGCGGGAGTACGGGCGGACACCGTTACGCAGTAGAGCGCACGGTGTCTCCTGTACGTGTTCAATAGCCCGGTGCGGGTTATTCCACCTCCCCCGCACTGGTAGGGCTGATTGGGCATTGAGCCAGGTGCCATGAAGCCGGCTCAAACGCGTCTGGTCACCAGTGCGTCTCCTCGGCGGCTTACATGGCACCAGCCTTACGTATGGTGTCCCCGGTTCGCCTACATAGGCCGGTGCGGGTTATTCCACTACCCGCACTGGTCGGGCGACGGGAGCATACAACCAGGTAAGGATGGGCAGGCTCAGTGCTCAAGGGACCAGTACGCTGCACAGTCCGGTATTTCGGCGCCACCTCCCCGCCCCAGCCGCAGTACCCCAGTGCCTACACACGCACCAGGCTTCCAGTGCGTCTTCAGAGCCCTGTTCCTCGTCCACGCACTCTCCCTGTGGTGTACGTGTTCTCCAGCGCATTACCACCAGTGCCTACACCACGCACCAAGGCCTCCTGTGTGTCCCCAGAGTCCTGTGCGTCCTGTTGCTGCTCCCCGCACTAGCCTAAAGGTGCGTGTCCTTAGCCCGGTACCTCCAGTTCCGGCGCCACGCACCAGGCCTATAGTGCGTTTCAGCCGGCCAGAGTCTGCTGTCTGCCAGGGCGTCTGAACTGTCCGTCTGCCAAGCGCCGCATGAACTGCCCGTCTGGACTGAGCCTTCAAAGCCGCCCGTCTGCCATGAGCCTTTAGAGCATCCGCCAGACAGGAGCGCCTAGAGCCTTCCGCCAGACAGGATCAGCCAGAGCCTTCGCCCGACAGGATCAGCCAGAGCCATCCGTCTACCCAGCGCCATCTGAGCCATCCGTCTACCCAGCGCCATCTAAGCCATCCGTCTACCCAGCGCCATCTGAGCCATCCGTTCACCCAGCGCCATCTGAGCCATCCGTCTACCCAGCGCCATCTGAGCCATCCGTCTGCACAGAGCCATTAGAGCCGCCCGTCTGTCCCGAGCCGTCAGAGCCGTTAGTCAGTCAGAGCCGCTAGAGCCATTCGTCAGTCAGGATCTGCCAGAGCCGCGCAACCCAACAGGATTTGCCAGAGCCGCCAACCAGACAGGATCTGCCAGAGCCGCCAACCAGACCAGGATCTGCCAGAGCCGCCAACGCAGACAGGATCTGCCAGAGCCGCCATAGCCAGGATCGCCAGAGCCGCACCAGACGGACTGCCAGAGCCGTCAGCCAGCCATGACCAGCCAGAGCGTCAGCCAGCCATGACCAGCCGAGCGTCAGCCAGCCATGACCAGCCAGAGCCGTCAGCCAGCCATGACAGCCAGAGCCGTCAGCCAGCCATGACCAGCCAGAGCCTCAGCCAGCCATGACAGCCCAGAGCCGTCAGCCAGCCATGACCAGCCAGAGCCGCCAGCCAGCCATGACCAGCCAGAGCCGCCAGCCAGCCAGGATCCGCCCCTCCAGTCCGGAGCTGCCGTCCTCAGTCCGGAGCTGCCCCTTGTCCCGGTGCTGCCCCTTGTCCGGCGGTGCTGCCCTTTCCCGGTGCTGCCCCTTGTCCTGCTGAGGCCTATTATTTTAGGTGGGGGTATTTGGAGGGTGGCCTTTTTGGAGGAGGCTACCAAAGCGGGTATTGACAATGTTGGAGTGGGGGCCACGTCCCGCACCGCGAGCCGCCGCCATGATGGGGCCCACCCCGGACCTCCCCTTTCTATGTCAGTTTGTGCGGTCGGAGTCCGCACCTTTGGGGGGGGGTACTGTCACACCCTGGCCTTAGTATTCTTTGTTTTCTTTATTATTTTAGTTAGGTCAGGGTGTGACATGGGGTATGTTTGTGTTTTTTGTCTTGTCTTGGGTGGTTGTAGTGTGTAGTGTCTAGGGGGATTTTGTTAGGTGTATGGGTTTGTGTTGAGTGAATGTTTCTAGGGAGAGTCTATGGTTGAGTGAATGTGTCTAGCTATGTCTATGGTTGCCTGAGTGGTTCTCAATCAGAACAGATGTTTTTTTCATTTGTCTCTGATTGGGAGCCATATTTAAGGTGGCCATAGGCATCATGTATTTGTGGGTAATTGTCTATGTTCTATGTTGCATGTGTGCACTAGTTCGTTATTAGCTTCACGTTCGTCTGTTTGTTGTTTTGTTTTCCTTCTTATAATAAAGATGTATTTTGCACACGCTGCGCCTTGGTCATCTCTCTCTCCTGTAGACGATCGTGACACTGACAGTGATTCCTCTGTTTCACCACGCTCCCCAGCGGGTCTGCGATGCACCAAATGACGGGGTCACAAATACCAGGAATCTTCCACTTCAATTTCTCCATCTCCACACTTATCGCTACCCCAGAAATCACTTCTTTCAATGGTTCCCTGTTCCTAAGAGCAAAGCAAGAAACAGATCTTGACCCAAATTGGGTGACATGGAGCACCTGCCCCCTTTGATCAGAAGAGACAAAAAGCAAATATCACAAGTCCACTACAGGTTACCTTCACTGATTCAACTGCACCAAACTCCTTCCTTTCTCACCTACCCTGAAACTACAAATGGATCCACCAAAAAGCAAGGGTCTACTTTCTCCAAAAATGTCTCTCCTACTGAACCAGATTCTTCTTTATCATGTCCAAACTTGGCGGGCCTCATCGCACATACTTCATCCTCACCCTCACTCTTGTCAGGTTCCATCTCTGAGCAACTGGAGCATGTATCCCTCTTTTTGCACTTGACACCAACCTTCCCTACCATACCATACCACTTCCCCCTACACTCACTGCTTCTTAACACAGCGCGCCTCCAACCCAGAAGCCAGCCGCACCAATGTGTCGGAGGAAACACTGTGTACCTGGCCCCCTTGGTTAGCGCACACTGCGCCCGGCCCGCCACAGGAGTCGCTGGAGCGCGATGAGACAAGGATATCCCTACCGGCCAAACCCGGACGCTAGGCCAATTGTGCGTCGCCCCACGGACCTCCCGGTCACGGCCGGCTGCGACAGAGCCTGGGCGCGAACCCAGAGGCTCTGGTGGCGCAGCTAGCGCTGCGATGCAGTGCCCTAGACCACTGCGCCACCCGGGAGGCCCTCAAAAGTGCTATGTTGTCCTTCATTCCATATTCACTCAAAATATATTCCACCTTTTTTTTGTTGTCCGCCATCAGATATTCCAGAAGGCTTGTGCAATCCCCCACTCCATATTTTCACATAATATCTTCCACTTTCGTCCTGTCCTGTCCACCATCTTACCATCTGATAATACTCTTGGCAAAAGTTCCTTAGACCTTCATCAATATAACGATAAACCACTTAAACTGCTACAACATTTCGACTGCCAGTTGGCACAAATGCAACATATTTTAGACCATGCCCCCAAATGTGCTAATGAAAATGCAATGGAAGCCCATTTAACTCGGTACATGGGAATTAAACGGTAAAAGTAAGTGTTATGTGCACTACGTCATCATGCACAGCCTTTTATGCGCAAAAAGTTAGTTTGATAAAACATTGCTAGTGGGAAAATGTGCATATTGTTTTATGCAGATCTTAGAATATTCACATAAAAATATGTTGCAAATTTAAAGAGTCATGGCCCCTGCAGGTATTGTCTAGTTCCAAGTTAATTTCAGGGACGTCCCCAACATAAAATTTCGAACATTGTGTCATGGTCCCCTGGATTACTTAAAACTCAACCTCACTTGTGAATTGAACTCACAACCTCTTGGTTGCTAGGTATCTGAATTGACTGCTACACCACCAGGTCTGTGGACATAAGAGATAGGCTGTACATATAATACCAAGAATACATTATTGCACTTTGCCTAAAGTACACCAACAAAATAAAGGTTCTCAAATGGTTATACCTCAACTCTTAAGGTTCCTTGGATAACCCTTGCCCAATAAAGAATATTTTAGTTAAGTGTGGTGTTCTTGACATGGCATCTACGGTTCTACAGAATTCTAAAAGGTTCTTGAAATGTATGGAAGCCTGCAGATGTGTCCCTTTCATAGCACACAGCAAATTGGACAGTTTTACCTAGTATAGATCTTTCAGTATAACATTTCTAGTGTTGATTCAATAGTTAAATTAGCACTGTAAAGAGTTAAATTAACACTCTGGTGTAAAAGAACCACAGTGTTGATCAACACCAGAGTTGAACCAAAATTACACACATCATTATCATATTTACCAGCATGCTCTTCAGCAGGTAGATTTTTTAAATTGTTTGTTTCAATATCAATGTTTTTGCATGTGCATTGATTGATTCATTAATCTTATGCTACTCAAATATAAATAAAATATATTTTTCTAAACTATTCCAATCTGTTACTTGGATTTATTTCACCCATTACTGAAATGGTTGTTCCAGTTTAGATGTTTAAGGTAGTCTCATGTCTTTTGTATGCCTAACCCTGGTGTCCTTTTCAATGCAGGTTGTGGATGTATAAACATTCCATTTGTTGCATATTCACACTCCAACAGGGATTACGCATCACTTTGCAAACCAGCATAATGTGATTTAAAGGCCTGATGTGGCCTGTAGATTATAAATTTCAGGCCACGGTATTCAGGTAAAACTAGGCCCTCAATAGAAGGCTTTATGAAATATGTATTATATTGTCTTGCAAAATAAAAAATGTATGGCAACATATTCACTTAGGAGCTCACTTGATGAAGAAAATGAATGAGTGTAACAACCATTTCTATGTCACTTGCAAACAGTGATTTGTGGAATTGGTAACTCTAAAATTCACTCGCTAAGGCACCATGAGAAATATGCAAATAAGGCTAAAAAACCCACAGCAGGGCTATTCAAATCCCATCCTGGAGGGCCAAAACATGTCTGGTTTCGGGTTTTTGTATGGTTCTTCAAAGAACCATCCCATTTATGGTTCTTGAGAGATGCTAAAATGGTTCCGCTATGGCATCAGTCTCAAGAACCTTATTTGGTTCCAACTTGCAGCTTTATTTTTAGGAGTGTATAAACAACACATAGAAGGTCTTAGTTCTATAAAAGGACAGTATGCTGCTGTATTCTGATTACAATGAGTAAAAAAAAAATTAAAAAAAAAGGCTACTCAAATCAAATTTTATTTGTCACATACACATGGTTAGCAGATGTTAATGCGAGTGTAGCGAAATGCTTGTGCTTCTAGTTCCGACAATGCAGTAATAACCAATGAGTAATCTAACCTAACAATTCCACAACTACTACCTTATACACACAAGTGTAAAGGGATAAGAATATGTACATAAAGATATATGAATGAGTGATGGTACAGAACGGCATAGGCAAGATGCAGTAGATGGTATCGAGTACAGTATATACATATGAGATGAGTAATGTAGGGTATGTAAACATAAAAGTGCATAGTTTAAAGTGGCTAGTGATACCTGTATTACATAAAGATGGCAAGATGCAGTAGATGATATAGAGTACAGTATATACATATACATTATATTAAGTGGCATTGTTTAAAGTGGCTAGTGATACATTTTTGATCAATTTCCATCAATTTCCAATATGAAAGTGAGCTGGAGTTGAGTCAGTATGTTGGCAGCAGCCACTCGATGTTAGTGGTGGCTGTTTAACAGTCTGATGGCCTTGAGATAGAAGCTGTTTTTCAGTCTCTCGGTCCCTGCTTTGATGCACCTGTACTGACCTCGCCTTCTGGATGATAGCGGGGTGAACAGGCAGTGGCTCGGGTGGTTGTTATCCTTGATGATCTGTTTTAAAAAATATAATCAAACACTTCATGAGAGCCCATGAGCTCATGTTGTGCAACATTTTTATAGGCTATGCAATTGCGTGAGAAAACAGAGTTTTGATGGCCTCTATTAAAAATAGGAGGATCCCACCAGCTTTCTATAGGCTAGGCCTAGTATATTTATTTATCAACTTTCCTAATAAGCACATTGCTTTGCTTTACAACAGGAGTATAGCCTATCTGGCTTGCATGAAAATGAACACACGGGAAGTGTCCTGCATTCACTATTTAAGTGCATAGATTACATAAAAACTCCACATGTCCCTGTTCCAAGACAGTTGCATGATAATAGTCAATTCTAAATCAAAACTAATTTCACACATATATTATTTAGTACACAGTGCATTTGGAAAGTATTCAGACCCCTTCACTTTTCAACATTTTGTTACGTTACAGCCTTATTCTAAAATTGAATAAATAAATACAAATTCCCAATCTACACATAATACCCCATAATGACAAATGGAAAAAAATATATATATTCTTTTTGCAAATGTACAAAAACGTAAGACTTGCTATGAGACTTCAAATTTAGCCTAGGTGCATCCTTTTTCCATTGATCATCATTGAGATGTTTCTACAGCGTGATTAGAGTCCACCTGTGGTAAATTCAATTGATTGGACATTATTTGGAAAGGCACACACCTGTCTCTATAAGGTCCAACAGTTGACAGTACATGCCAGAGAAAGAAACAAGCCATGATGACGAAGGAATTGTCCGTAGAGCTTCGAGACAGGATTGTGTCGAGGCACAGATCTGGGGAAGGGTACCAATAAACAGCCACCCGGCCAAACTGAGCAATTGGGGAGAAGGGCATTGGTCGGAGAGGTGACCAAGACCCAGATGGTCACTCTGACAGAGCTCCAGAGTTCCTCTGTGGAGATGGGAGAACCTTCCAGAAGGAAAACCATCTCTGCAGCACTCCACCAATCAGGCTTTTATGGTAGAGTGGCCAGACGGAAGTCAATCGTCAGTAAAAGGCACATGACAACCCGCTTGGAGATGGCCAAAAGGCACCTAAAGGACTCTCTGACAATGAGAAACAAGATTCTCTGGTCTAAATGACAAGTGTCACGTCTGGAAGAAACCTGGCACCATCCCTACAGTGAAGTATGGTGGTGGCAGCATCATGCTGTGGGAATGATGATTGAGAGAAATATGAACGGAGCAAAGTACAGAGTGGTCCTTGATGAAAACCTGGTACAGAGCGCTCCGGACCTCAGACTGGGGTGAAGGTTCACCTCCCAACAGGACATCGACCCTAAGCACACAGCCAAGACAATGCAGGAGTGGCTTTGGAACAAGTCTCTGAATGTCCTTGAGTGGCCCAGACAGAGCCCGTACTTCAACCCGATCTGACATCTTTGTAGAGACCTGAAAATAGCTGTGCAGCAACGTTTCCCATCCAACCTGAAAGAGCTTGAGGGGATCTGCAGAGAAGAATGTGAGAAACTCCCCAAATACAGGTGTGTCAAGCTTGTAGCGTCACACCCAAGAAGACTCGAGGCTGTAATCGATGCCAAAGGTGCTTCAACAAAGTACTGAGTAAAGGGTATGAATATTTATGTAAATGTGATATTTCAGTTTTTTATATTTAATAAATTAGCAAAAATATCTAAAAACATGTTTTTGCTTTGTCATTATGGGTTATTGTGTCTAGATTTTTTGAGGGAAAAAAGCAATATAATACATTTTAGAATAAGGCTGTAACGTAACAAAATTTGAAAAAAGTCAAGGGGTCTGAACACTTTCCGAATGCACTGTAGATACCCCACCAGACTTGCCACCAGGGAACACTTCACAGTCCCCAAGTCCAAAACAAATTTAAGGCAACACACTGTATTGTATAGGGACATAGTCACATTGAACGCTCTTCCATCTCAAATTACCCAAGCAAACAGTAAAACCAGCTTTTAAAAAAACAAATAAAACACTCCTTCACAGCACATCGCCTCTCCCATAGCTGACCTAAATAACTGTATATGTCTATGTAAAGTAATATGTTTTTCCTAAGTGTTTTGTCAGCACAGGAACTTTTGTACTTCAATATGTATTTTAAATGTATGTAGCTGTCCTTGAGTTGTTCTTGTCTATTATTGTTCTGTATTATTTTATGTTTTGTTTGGACCCCAGCAAGAGTAACTTCTCCTTTTGCAACAGTTAATGGGGATCCAAATAAAATCCTATGAAAGGGACACATCTGCAGGCTTCCTTTCTGAACCTTTTCAAGAACCTTTAAGAATTCTGAAGAACCGTAGATGCCACGTCAAGAACCCCACACTTAACTCAAAGGTCCTTTATCGGGCAAGAATTCTCTAAGGAAGCTTAAGAGCTGTGGAATAACCATTTAGAACCTTCATATTTTTCAGTATATAGAGAAGATGCTGCACAGAATCAAATGAGAAGATGAGCTGGCTGGCATGAATTCCTGGTTCCAGCACACAGTATACTCTGGGCACATTGTGTCAGTCTGTTAGGGAGCAGTGGTACCCCCCTGCCACCATCACCAGGTGTGTGGCACACCATTTTCTGAAGCAACATGTCATGCACATCATATTATATTGCATCACAAGGCACTAGACAGCTAAACCTAAAAATGTGTCATTTTTCACAAAAATATTTAACAAGGGTTGCCGTGTCATTGAAAAAGTATATTGCAATCTTTTGATTTGGAATGGGCATCTCGCCTGGTGAAATTCGTATTTGTCCTTTTGAGCAAGGAGTGTCTGTCATCACCAATTTCAATCATTCCAAGAGAATGCATTTGACAGAGGGAGCAGGGTTGGAGAAATAGACTTAACGTTGACCTCTATGTCTGAGTGAAAATAATAAGGATATAGAACTTGTCTTGATTGACAGGGCTAGTGTTGAACAAATAAATTATTATATAAAAAGGTCAAGTTTGTTCAATTCAGCTTTCAAATGACTGTCGCTATGTGTTTTGTGTTTTAAAGAGCTTTCATGGCTCAATACTGTCTGGTATTATATCTCACACTGGGTTGTCATGGTGCACTAGCTAGTTTCACAGAAAATATATCGTGTTTGCAATCTTGCTCAGTGGGCAATATTACATTGGCTGTCACATTGACTATTCCTGATAAACAGACATACAAAACACAATCTGAAGGGTTAGAGCAATTGTTTGTAACCATGGGTTACAATTTCATCAAAGCTGCAAGAATACAATTGAGAATACCCTTTGTCTGTCATAAGTCCAGGCTGATACCGTTTTGTGATAAAGTTTTTTTAGAGTAAGTTGACGATTTAGTCATAACCATCTCTCACACAAATACGTGTGTATGACAAAGTCAGAAAAACAACATATATCAACTGTCTCTCTTGCGCGAACTCTAACCCAAATCTGATCTCTCAACTGTCATAGACTGCCATAAGAGGTTAAGACATGTCATGTCTTGTTCAAGCAGCATTATGTAGACTGTTTGACACATAGTTCCAGAGCTTAATCCCCCTCCCCCTTATGCTATGCTGTTGAATGATTCCTTCCCTCAGGCTCACAAATGACTGTGGAAGCTTCCCTGCTGGTGCCATAACGACAGCTGGCACCCGTGCACTCTGCCACAGCAACGGAGGTCATCTGAGCAGACAGTTCCCTTACCTCACACTTCATTGGGCTGCCATGGTTACGTAAGGACGGCGGCAGAGAATGTGTTTGAGCAGATCACTTTTGTCAGCTTTTCAAAGTGTGTTTCATTAGGGTTATTGTCCCACTTGCGACTACATGTCAACTGCATGAACTTTACACAAATCACGTGATCAAAGGTCATGCAGTTTTTGATGAAGTCGCCTTCAATGAATTGCAGTAGCGTCTTACCAACTGCACCATGCTGGCATCACCTGCATCGTGGGAGGCACAATTTGTCAACCAATGTAACGTTCGTCGTCTGAAGATGAGGAATCATCGGACCAAAGCGCAGCGTGGTAAGTGATCATGTTCATTTATTAAAACAGAACACTAAACAAAATAACAAAGAGAATGAACGAAACAGTCCTGTCATGTGCAGCAACACAAAACAGAAAAACAACTACCCACAAAACACAGGTGGGAAAAGGCTACCTAAGTATGGTTCTCAATCAGAGACAACGATAGACAGCTGCCTCTGATTGAGAACCACAAACGGCCAAACACACAGAAATAGAAACCTAGAACACAAAACCTAGAATTCCCACCCCAACTCACGCCCTGACCAAACCAAAATAGAGACATAAAAAGGATCTCTAAGGTCAGGGCGTGACAACCATTCATTAGGGTGTTTTTTTTTTACCAACGTGAATGTGGCCAAAGACATGACTGAAACAGGAAACAACGTTGCTGCAATTCTAAAGCTACAGAGGATACAAATGAAAATTATATTTGAGACCTCTCTCTAATCAATTATTGCACACATTCCATTTTCAGTTTGTGAGTGTGTGACATGGGGGTATAGAAAAGTTTATTTCAACATTTATATTGAAAAACTTTTATAAACAATAGAAGATATGTTGACACTGCCATGTTGATCTGAGCCTTGCTACTGTGTTTGACCCTCGGCTGTTGCAGATGCACCTCCCCGACTTCACACGCCGACTTTGGTTTACAATCGGCTTCGTTAGGCTTACTGCTCGAGCTCACCCAGACTCTCATCCCTGAGTTGTCCCAGCATACACTGCACATCTTCGTCTGTTGACCCAGCGCAGTGTCCAATGCACAACGAGAGGAACTCCAGGAGTCTCCTGGGGAGGAGCACGGCACACTATGTTTCACCTATCCAAGTCATCCAACCCCAATCTAGAAATTCTAATGCATTGACATACTAAGGACTCATTCTACCGACAGAACAAAAAAAAATTGAGGAAGCATACACATGTATTATTCATCAAACCTTGATCAAAGCCCTCATTTTGTATATCTATGGAGTTTGCATAATTTGCAAGTTGTTGCAATATATGAGTATTTTTGGTCTTGTGTTTTTTTTTCTTCTCACAAATACATCCATGAATCGACCAGTAGGATTCTCAGCTTATTATCTGGGTTTGTTTACCTAGTGTTGTTTTCTGAGCCACAGCCATACTACACTGTTGGATTAGCTCAGACCTCCAACTGGGTGTGTGTACTGTATTCCCTATGCTGGTCCAATGCAAAATGCATCGTAATAAACACATTGTCAGGCAAACGTGAAATGAGAACTGTGTGAGTCTGTTTAATTTTGCATGATATTGCTCCGGTTGCTGACTAGGTGAATTTGGCTGGTGTTTCCCGCTGGACTAAAACACACACTGCATAACCAAAAGTATGTAGACACCTGCTCATCGGAAATCTCATTCCAAAATCATGGGCATTAATATGGAGTTGGTCCCCCCTTTGCTGCTATATCAGCCTCCACTCTTCTTGGAAGGCTTTCCACTAGATGTTCGAACATTTCTGCCGGGACTTGCTTCCATTCAGCCACAAGAACATTAGTGAGGTCGGGCGCTGATGTTGGATGATTAGGCCTGGCTCGCAGTCGGCGTTCCAATTCATCCCAAAGGTGTTTGATGGGGTTGAGGTCAGGGCTATGTGCAGGCCAGTCAAGTTATTCCACACCGATCTCAGCAAACCATTTCTGTACGGACCTCGCTTTGTGCATGGGGTAATTGTCATGCTGAATCAGGAAAGGGCCTTCCCCAAACTTTTGCCACAAAGTTGGAAGCACAGAATAATTTAAAATGTAATTGTATGCTGTAGCGTTAAGATTTCCCTTCACTAGAACTAAGGGGCCTAGCCCAAACCATGAAAAACAGCTCCAGACCTTTTTCCCTCCTCCACCAAACTTTACAGTTGACACTATGCATTGTGGCAGGTAGAGTTACCCTGGCTTCCGCCTAACCCAGATTTGTCCGTCGGACTGCCAGATGGTGAAGTATTATTCATTGCTCGAGAGAATGCGTTTCCACTGCTCCAGAGTACAATGGTGGCGAGCTTTACACAACTCCAGCCAAGACTTGGCATTGCGTATGGTGATGAAAGGCTTGTGTCCGGCTGCTCGGTCATGGAAATCAATTTCATGAAACTCCAGACGAACAGTTATTGTGCTGACGTTGCTTACAGAGGCAGTTTCGAACTCTGTAGTGAGTTTTGCAACCAAGGACAGACGACTTTTATGCGCTGCAGCACTCGGCGGTCCTGTTCTGTGAGCTTGTGTGGCCTACCACTTCGCGGCTGAGCCCATGTTGATCCTAGACGTTTCCACTTCACAATAACAGGCTGGCTATACCACTCGCGTCGCATGCGCGAGCATTGCAAAATACATTTAGAAATCTATATTATTCAATTATTGCACTCACACTGCTCGCGCGCATCAACAAGCGTCTGCGTTTTCAAGGGCTAAAATAGAAGTCAGTTCTATTTCTGACGCAGATCGCGCTGTAAGTCCTGCCTCTCCCATCTCCTCATTGGTTTATAGAAGCAGGTACTCACGTGCCATCTCCTCATTGGTTATACCCACGTGGGTGACTGAAGACGAACGAGGTCAGTGGCGGTAATGCACCTAATTTATGAAAGTTGCCAATCGCAATATAAAGTCAAGAGAAGAAAAAGCCTGGAAGGATGAGAGATGACTAGAAACGATTCGGTTGACCGTTTTATGTGTGGATGAATTGGTTGAGTAGAGGACCTTGTGCATTTCAGGTAAAATAACAACTCAATGTTTATATCCCAGGACAAATTAGCTAGCAACAGCAAGCTAGCTAAATAGGACAAATTAGCTAGCAAGTGCAAGATAGCTAGCTAAATTGCCATAAATGTTTAATGCTTTTCAAAATTAATATAATTGGTTCAGAGTTTGTTTTGATATTTTAACCTGCGTGTCGTGATCGCGTTTAGTGTGGGGGGACTAAATACATTGATGCACGGTGGAGCACGCGCACAGCTGGTTTGGGTTCCCTGTAACTGATTTGTTGGAAAGGTGGCATCCTATGACGGTGCCACGTTGAAAGTCCCTGAGCTCTTCAGTAAGGCCATTCTACTGCCAATGTTTGTCTATGGAGATTGCATGGCTGTGTGCTCGATTTTATACACCTGTCAGCAACGGGGGTAGCTGATATAACCAAATCCACTAATTTGAATTGGTTTTCATGTTACGCCCCTGAAAAAGGGGAGAAATGATCACGAGAGTMGTACGGTATTGTTTACTCATTGAAACTTTTAGTGCAATCATTTTACAAAAGTAACACATTACAGAACAACAGATCTACAGGAAAGATAGGTTTGTAGGGTACAAGGCTTATTCAAGTCACAACAGTATACACTGTAATTCACTGAAACAGATATTAATTTCAATATAACTGTCAAGCACAAAGCTTTAACTCAGTAAACCATAACTCAATTTATCAACAGGCAATAAAGTGTTTGAAAAACCATTATACAAATAACACCGCAAAATATCTTATTAACAACGCACATGTCGATTATAAAATGGCAGCTACTCTCAGTACGAAGCTATTCTTCACTGCAACCGAGCAGGGCTCATATTACTCTCTGCAAACTTAACTAACTTCCTCAAGATGTTTCTAAGACACACCTTAAACACTCTTGACATGTTAGCGAGTTATTACATTTAAATTACTCTTTTTTATCATCAATAACGTACCTGAAAAAGGGGAAAAATGATCACGAGAGTGGTACAGTATTGTTTACTCATTGAAACTTTTAGTGCAATGAGAAAAGACCGCGATTTCTCCGGGACCTTGAGTGGAGACCAGAGCAATCGATCTCAGGCTCATAGATTAAGAGCATTTAGTAGATCAGATTAACACTTTTACACACGACAAAATAAAGTAATCAACATAACGTTTACACATTCCTCTCACAATTCGTACCCTTTGTACGCTTGACGGATTTTAACACAATTATATAAATGTTATCAATCTCTATCAACTAATACTGAATGCACGATCTTCTTAACCTTAGATGTTTTAAGATCCTCACATACTATGAACTTACTAATACTTTTTAATGCATAACAGGCTATTAGTATTTCCTTTAACCTGTCACATTCACATACTTTTGTATATATAGTGTATCTCCCTCTCTGTCCCCTGCTCTCCCCCTATTTTCCCCTACTCAAATAGTGACATCCTGCATCTCCTGTTATACATCTTGCCATACAAAGCAACAGGAAGTCACATTTCTTACATACACTCTTAGAAAATATGGTTAAAAAACGATTCTTCAGCTTTCCGCATTGGATAACCCTTTTAGGTTCTAGATAGAACCTTTTTCGGTTCCCAAAAGGGTTCTAAAAAAAGGGTTCTACCTGGAACCAAAAAGCATTCTTCAATGGGTTCTCTCTTTCTTCAATGGGAACCCTTTAGGTTCTAGATAGCAAAAAATGCCTAAGATTGTATAACTCAAAGTCAAAGAGAACACACAGGAACCTTGTAGTCATTCCACCTGGACTCTGTAATAGAAAGTACTTCCAAAACATTACATATATTAATGACCAATGTGAAGGATGAGAGATGGATCACTTATCACTGTGTCTCATAATGGCAGTCGGGGGAATAACAAAGTAATTTAGATGATCCTAAGCGGATTACAGTGGCAGCGACTGTGCAATTAATCGTAATTTTGGGACAACATATGGCATAGAAAGTACAAACAGAAAATAACCAATGAGAATAGAGGGAGGGAGGGAGGAAGCAAGAAAAAATTTACTCTACAGCTCTCTTCTTCTCTCTCTGTCTTTCCTTCTTTTCTTTCTCATATCTCTCCCTCCCATTTATTTTTCTTACTGACAATCCCTCCCTTATGCTCTCCATCCCGCTCTCCCACCAGCCTGTGCAACATTATTACTTTAGAGCACAAAGGAAAGGTCACAGCATTAATGCACAAAAAGGTAGGGAATCCATATCCTCAATTTCACTAGGGCCAGGACAGTACTGGTATGACGATACTCGTTAGTATCGTAGCAAGGAAATAAAACATGAAGCGGATTTAACTTCTTTAGGAAAACAGCTGTAATGTTGGAAACAAACATCATTATGTTGTCATCCTGTCACATGTCTTTATTTTCCAAGCTATAGGACAACATTTTACATACAGCAGGTTTATAAAGGACCAAAGAGTTTGTTCTGCTTTGTGTTTTCATTTATATATTGTGATTATGGCATCGTCACAGCCCTAAATTTCACTATTACAACTTTGGGAAAGTCTCACATGTTCTAAACATGACAACTATTCTGTTGAAGAAGAAAAAAACTTAAGCTAACATGAGGCTTTTGAATGATTTGATATTAATCAGGACTCGCGCACACGCACACAAAACACCAGCAAATAAGTAGGCTGTAGCCTGAATATGTCCTCATCAGAAGACTACCTATTTATAAAGTTGGTAATAATTTGAAATGCAGAACAATATCTTTTCAGATGTTTTCTTGCTCCATTGCAGGCTCATTAATAAAATATGTCTCTCCAGGCAATGTGTGCAAGCTTTACTTTGATCAGTAGTAAATACATAGTCACACACAAACACCTCAAAACAAACACACGCACACGGATATTTCATTGCAGGATTTACTTTGTTGACCAATTTGAATCAAGGCAATACCTCAGACAAGACATATTTGTGCCCAGCAGATGTTGTTTGGAAAGAGCACAGAGAGACAACACAACACCTTGCTGACTAGAAGAGCACAGCATTAGTGTGGCATAACTTTGGTGATTTATGACAGGCAGAAGTGCTGACCACAGACTCTGAAGGGGGTGATAAAGCTAGAGCACAAGGTATGGATCATAAACAAGGTGTCTTATTGACTTATTGACCTTCTGACACCTTCGAGTTATTTTGTCCCTGGACCTCAGATAAATGTTGATCATTGACCTGAAGTGAATTTGTATAGGGAAGCCCTTTTTAGATCAGAGGACAATTAGTATATCTAGAAAGCAGTACCTTTATCTGGATGATGCGATGACCTGACACCCAACACAAATGAACATAACATTGGTGCATAGTATGTTTGGGTGTGATAACACAATTTCTCAGAAATCTAAGTATTCCCTTAAGGAAAAACCACATGAATTTCACGTGAATATGTGATTTAATGTTAAGTTAATGTGATGATGTGAAAACATGTGAAGCAACATGTGATAATATAAAACTACATGTGAGAAAATGTGAGAACATGATCTCATGTTCAATTAATGTGAAATAAATGTGACAACATAGGTATTCAAAATTTCAACATGAGATACCATGACACTACACATGTGGCAACATTTGAGCATATGTGAAAACACAGGTGTCAAATGTCATTTAGAATATTTTACTTTGAAAGGCATAATTGGCATTAATTCAATTATAACAGTAATGGTCC
Source organism: Salvelinus sp. IW2-2015 (assembly GCF_002910315.2). Classification (NCBI taxonomy): domain Eukaryota; kingdom Metazoa; phylum Chordata; class Actinopteri; order Salmoniformes; family Salmonidae; genus Salvelinus; species Salvelinus sp. IW2-2015. Next base: position 12,689,241 of record NC_036867.1, read on the forward strand.
ACTGCAGGTTTTTTCTAGTTCCCGGTTTGTTCCAGGGACATCCCCAAGGATGTTTTTCCGACATTCTGTTTCATGGTCCCCCTGGAGGTTTTTGTCTAGTTGCAGTGAGAATACGATAAATCAACAACTAGTTACTATATTTTTACAGCTACATGCAGGTGTTAGCGTTAAAGGACAGTATGCTGATTATTTGGGACTCAACCTCACTACCTCAAAGTTGCTAGCTACCTGAAGTTCCTGCTGCGCCACTAGGTCTGTGGACATAGCCTAATGGATATTCGCAAGAATACATTCATGCACTTAGCCTAAAGTTGCAGTAATAATAAAGTAAATATACAGTTGAAGTCAGAAGTTTACATAAAGTCATTAAAACTTGTTTTTCAACCACTCCACAAATTTCTTGTTCACAAACTATAGTTTTGGCAAGTTGGTTAGGACATCTACTTTGTGCATGACACAAGTAATTTTTCCAACAATTGTTTACAGACAGATTATTTCACTCACAATTCACTGTATCACAATTCCAGTGTGTCAGAAGTTTACATACACTAAGTTGACTGTGTCTTCAAGCAACTTGGAAAATTCCAGAAAATATGTCATGGCTTTAGAAGCTTCTGATAGGCAAATTGACATAATTTGAGTCAATTGGAGGTGTACCTGTGGATGTATTTCAAGGCCTACCTTCAAACTCAGTTCCTTTTGCTTGACATTATAAAAAAATCCAAAGAAATCAGCCAAGACCTCAGACAAAAACTTGGATATCTCCACAAGTCTGGTTCATCCTTGGGAGCAATTTCCAAACACCTGAAGGTACCACGTTCATCTGTACAAACAATAGTACGCAAGTATAAACACCATGACGCGTTCTGTCTCCTAGGGATGAATGTACTTTGGTGCGAAAAGTGCAAATCAATCCCAGAACAACAGCAAAGGACCTTGTGAAGATGCTGGAGGAAACAGGTACAAAAGTATCTATATCCACAGTAAAACGAGTCCTATATCAACATAACATGAAAGGCTGCTCAGCAAGGATGAAGCCACTACTCCAAAACCACCATAAAAAAGCCAGACTACGGTTTGCAACTGCACATGAGGACAAAGATCGTATTTTTTTGAGAAATGTCCTCTGGTCTGATGAAACAAAAATAGAAATGTTTGGCCAGAATGACCATCGTTATGTTTGGAGGAAAAAGGGGGAAGCTTGCAAGCCGAAGAACACCATCCCAACCGTGAAGCACGGGGGTGGCAGCGCTTTACTGCAGGAGGGACTGGTGCATTCACAAAATTGATGGCATCATAAGGGAGGAAAATTATGTGGATATATTGAAGCAATATCTCAAGACATCAGTCAGGAAGTTAAAGCTTGGCCGCAAATGGGTCTTCCAAATGGACAATGACCCCAAGCATACTTCCAAAGTTGTGGCAAAATGGCTTAAGGACAACAGAGTCAAGGTATTGGAGTGGCCATCACAAAGCCCTGACCTCAAACCCATAGAACATTTGTGGGCAGAACTGAAAAAGCGTGTGCGAGCAAGGAGGCCTACAAACCTAACTCAGTTACACCACGGAGTTTTTACTAGGATTAAATGTCAGGAATTGTGAAAAACTGAGTTTGAATGTATTTGGCTAAGGTGTATGTAAATTCCGACTTCAACTGTATACATCAACTTAAAGGTGTTATTTCTATAAAATGACAGTATGCTGCGGTATTCTGATTTTAATTCCTGTATAATCTTGTACTGTGGCCACAATTGTGACTTAGCCTGAAAAAGGATTTGAACTCATAACCTCTTTATAGCTAGCAACCTGAAATGTCCTGCTACAGTGCAGCTACACCACCAGATCGGCAAGTGTGAAAGAGATATGGCCACAATCCTATTGGCAAGAATGCATTTCTGTACTTTGCTAAAAGCTGCCCAGAATCAAAGTACATCATTGTCCAATTATCACCACCAAGGTAACATCAACGTAAAACTAGAAGTGCTCAAGGGCGCTTGACGTAGAGTAGGGCTCTCCAACACTGTTCCTTGAGAGCTACCGTCCTTTAGGTTTTCAGTTCAACCCTAATCTAGCGCATTCTAATAAATAGCTGGTTGATGAACTGAATCAGGTTAGTTATAACTAGTGATGTTAAGGTTGATACCGGAGCTCTGAGGCATGCGTCGAAATCGCTAATCAGTTGACTTTGAAGCAGTGTGCCGATGCCTGTATCACTTTATCAGAAGCACATGATCACCGACTTCCAAAGCTTAGTTTCATCGAACAACCACCTGACTAGTTTGCTATTGGTTTCAGTAAAAGACAAAAAGGCTACTCTGTGCATGCGCTACAGCATGTGGGACATTATTCTTCTAGGCTCTAAATTCTGTTGACCAGCAGGTTCCACTAGTGTACATTGTGTTGATCAAAGCCTCGAGTAATTAACCTATTGTCAACACAATTGTGCTTCACAAAGCTTTGTTTCCCCATCACTAGTTATAACTGGGGTTGGAGTGCAAACCTACAGGAGGGTAGCTCCGCAGGAACTGGGTTGAAAAGCCCTAACGTAGAGTATTCATGAATTCTTTGTGGATTTGAACATGCAACTGTTTAGTTGATGTTTCTGAAGTGCCACCAGATTCATACTAATTGCTTGGAACACATATTAACACACTCTCAAAAAACAAGGGTATGGTTAGGGTAAACTACAGTGTTTTTATCTGGGGTACAACAACAAGGTCAAAGGTACAATTCACAGGTATACATATGAACTCACATGGTACAATGGGACATTTTTCTACCCAATATTTGGAATATAAAGTACGATCATGACTGCTTTGTGGCTCATTAGCATATATGGGGGCGTGTTCAAATATATGTGTATTTGTGCCAACCGTCAGTGGAAGTGTTGTAGCAGTTTAAGTGTTTGATGGTTATGCATGCATAGGTAGAGCACCTCCTTTGACATGGTTTATTTTGTAGAGAAATTGTATGAGAATGTGTCAGTAATGGGTTCACTGTGAAGAGATTATTGTTCATTTTCCTGTAACTTAATGGCAAGTTGTTGCTGTGAATTTGTTATTTCTTAACTGGAAACGGATTATCAGTAAACTATAATAAGCTACATGGAATGGTTTTAAGAAGGTCATACTAAGGATAATCTTGTTATTTGATTTTGAATTTTGACCCCTTGAAGTATATAAAACAAATGCATAAACAAATTATTTGATGAAAAAAATGTTTTGGCGTGACGCTATTAGCCCAAACAAAGGCATTAAATAACAGATTCACACTACATGGAACAGATACAGTGGGGCAAAAAAGTATTTAGTCAACCACCAATTGTGCAAGTTCTCCCACTTAAAAAGATGAGAGAGGCCTGTAATTTTCATCATAGGTAAAAACACATTGTAGGATTTTTAATGAATTTATTTGCAAATTATGGTGGAAAATAAGTATTTGGTCACCTACAAACAAGCAAGATTTCTGGCTCTCACAGACCTGTAACTTCTTCTTTAAGAGGCTCCTCTGTCCTCCACTCGTTACCTGTATTAATGGCACCTGTTTGAACTTGTTATCAGTATAAAAGACACCTGTCCACAACCTCAAACAGTCACACTCCAAACTCCACTATGGCCAAGACCAAAGAGCTGTCAAAGGACACCAGAAACAAAATTGTAGACCTGCACCAGGCTGGGAAGACTGAATCTGCAATAGGTAAGCAGCTTGGTTTGAAGAAATCAACTGTGGGAGCAATTATTAGGAAATGGAAGACATACAAGAACACTGATAATCTCCCTCGATCTGGGGCTCCACGCAAGATCTCACCCCGTGGGGTCAAAATGATCACAAGAACGGTGAGCAAACATCCCAGAACCACACGGGGGGACCTAGTGAATGACCTGCAGAGAGCTGGGACCAAAGTAACAAAGCCTACCATCAGCAAGGGCATTGAAGATGAAACGTGGCTGGGTCTTTCAGCATGACAATGATCCCAAACACACCGCCCGGGCAACGAAGGAGTGGCTTCGTAAGAAGCATTTCAAGGTCCTGGAGTGGCCTAGCCAGTCTCCAGATCTCAACCCCATAGAAAATCTTTGGAGGGAATTGAAAGTCCGTGTTGCCCAGCAACAGCCCCAAAACATCACTGCTCTAGAGGAGATCTGCATGGAGGAATGGGCCAAAATACCAGCAACAGTGTGTGAAAACCTTGTGAAGACTTACAGAAAACGTTTGACCTCTGTCATTGCCAACAAAGGGTATATAACAAAGTATTGAGATAAACTTTTGTTATTGACCAAATACTTATTTTCCACCATAATTTGCTAATAAATTCATAAGAAATCCTACAATGTGATTTTCTGGATTTTTTTTTCTCATTTTGTCTGTCATAGTTGAAGTGTACCTATGATGAAAATTACAGGCCTCTCTCATCTTTTTAAGTGGGAGAACTTGCACAATTGGTGACTGACTAAATACTTTTTTGCCCCACTGTAGTCCCCCCCAAAATCTGAAGTGTCTGTTCTATATCTGAGAGATATAAGAAATATATATATTTTTTACATGTATTTAACCCCTTATTTTTGGCACTAAACTGTCTCCATATATACTTTCCAAAAATTACCAGTTGGAAACGTTTCCGTCATCCCTGAGCTCTGACTTCTCGCACATGCTGACCTCTGACATCACCTACTAAGGAAATTACCTCCCTAACAGCATTTTCGATAGGTAAATGTAACAACAAAACATCTATTCATAAAAACCAACCTATTAATATGTTTTTGTAACTCTATAATTAGTTTACAAGCATGATAGCTGTATGTTTAGTTTATGGTTGAAGCAGCTTGTTGGCCATTAGTCATTTGGCATTTTCCAATGATTTCAAACCACGTGAATACATCCAACTGGTATTTACGAATTCACAACTGGTAAATTCCCACCTCCTACATGGTTATGAATGTAGCTTTATATTTAATATATTGGGTAGGAAATTGTACCATTATACTAGATTATCTGCACATGTATCCTAACAGGTACCGACCAGTACCATGTGAGAACCTACAGTATGTGTATCTTTGAAGGTACCTTATGTTGATGTCACGACTTCCGCCGAAGTTGGTGCCTCTCCTTGTTCGGGCGGCGTTCGGCGGTCGTCGTCACCGGCTTTCTAGCTGCCACCGATCTACGTTTCTATTTTCATTTGTTTTGTCTTGATTGTACACACCTGGTTCCCATTACGTTATAATTTATTCCCTATTTAACCCCCTAGTTCCCACATGGTTTTGTGCGTGTTTGTTCTTTGTTTAGTATTCAAGACTTATGTGCTCTGGTGTGTTTTCCCTGCGTGGAAATGTTGTTGTTTCTTTTCGAGTAAAGTGCGTCTTTTACTCAGTTCTGTGTCCTGCGCCTGACTCCGTCCTAACCGCTGCACATGGACACATGACAGTTGACCTTTTTGTACACCAGGGAATAATACTGTAACAGAGTGTGTGGCTATATGTTCTTGGTAACAAACAACCATCTGGTGGCACTGCAGAGACATTAATGCACGCCAGACCAAATGGTTGAAAGTAGAAATCCCAAGATAATTTAGGCACACTTAGGGCTAGATTCTGTCATGGCCACAGACATGGTGACAAAGCAGGAAATTCAGGTTGCGGTCATCTAAGAGCGCAACTAAGAGCGCGTCTAGCAAGATAGCGGCAATAGAGATGGCAGCTTCTCTTCAAGTCCTTAGGAAGCTGTCCAGTTTTTTGTTTTTGTATGTATTATTTCATACATTGTTAGCCCAGAAAACCTTAAGTGTTATTACATACAGCCGGGACGAACTATTGGATATCAGAGAGATGTCAACTTACCAGCACAACCAGCACTGCGACCAGGAAGACAACTTTTCCAAAGCGGATCCTTTGTCTGCACCTCCCAGGGCATTTGATCTGATTCCAGAGGCCGACCCAAAACAACGCCGTCTGAGGAGAGGGTGCCGGAGCGGTCTTCTAGTGAGGATTCGGATGCGCTCACACCACCCACCGCATCCGAGTATATTACTCGCTAATGTCCAGTCCCTAATTAACAAAGTCGATGAACTTAGGGCAAGAGTTGCTTTCCAAAAGAGATATCTGGGATTGTAACATACTTTGTTTCACAGAGACATGGCTAGCTGGGGACATGCTGTTGGAGTCCATGCAGCCAATGAGATTTTCAGTGCTTCGCGCCGACAGGAAGAAACATCTCTCAGGTAAAAAGAAGGGCGGGGGTGTATGTTTCATGATTAAAGACTCATGGTGTAATTGTAACAACATACAAGAACTCAAGTCCTTTTGTTCACCTGACCTAGATTTCCTCACAATCAAATACCGACCGTATTATCACCCAAGAGAACGCTCCTCGGTTATCGTCACAGCCACGTATATCCCCCCGCAAGCGGATACCAAGACGGCCATCAAGGAACTTCACTGGAATTTAAGCAAACTGGAAACCATATATCCTGATGCTGCATTTATTGTAGCTGGGGATTTTAATAAAGCCAATCTGAGAAAAAGGCTACCAAAATTTTACCAGCATATCGATTGCAGTACACAAACAGTACACAACCACTGCTACTCTAACTTCCGCAATGCATACAAGGCCCTCCCCCACCCTCCTTGTGGCAAATCTGACCATGACTCCATCTTGTTGCTCCCTACATTCAATGTGTTGATAGAACTTCGGTAGCGTTTTCCTCAAATTTGCTTTGTTAAAATCCCCAGCTACAATAAATGCAGCCTCAGGATATGTGGTTTCCAGTTTGCATAAAGTCCAGTGAAGTTCTTTGAGGGCCGTCATGGTATCGACTTGAGGGGGAATATACACGGCTGTGACTATACCGAAGAGAATTCTCTTGGGAGGTTATACGGTCGACGTGAAGTGTTCGAAAAACACATGATTTCACATGTGAAAATTCACATCATCACATTTAAAGTGTTCCAAAAACACATGGTGCAAAACATGTGGAAATGTTACATGAAATCATGTGGGTTTTCCATAAGGGTTGTGTACCATTACTGTAAATATAATACACAAAGTGTAATATAGAATAAAGAGCACAAGTGGAATGTGAGAGTTTAAATTTCACCAGCATTCAGAGCTTTCATTTAATTTAAATGAAAATTATTTTGAACAGACACAAAAGGTCTGGTTATCTGTCAACAACAGGTGTTGCCTTTTAAGGAAATTCAATTAATAATTTGTTAAGAAATGAACACACAATTGTGTGGGGATTCTCAGTAAATATAGATACAATAACACACACACACACACACAATGTAGATCTACACAGCAATCTGCTTCCTTTTCCCCCATATCATTATACAGTATTTCGCAGTGAGTCTCTTGAATGCAATTCGTACATTTCACGGTTGATTTCATATTCCTATCTACATTTATAGATACGCTTTTGTTTTTTTGCTGTTGTTTTTTTCCGCAATCAACTTTAATGGCCCTGAAGATTGTTTTGTTATGGCTAAAAACAGTTACAATGTGTGGTTAGACACAATATATTTATATTAAAACACCATTGTGCAAGTTGTTATTGGTCTTGTGGCACATCCAACTAATCTTTCAACTTGAGTGTAATTTTCATGCATTGTCTAATAAAACAGAGGCTACAACCCACACCATATACTCAATTTGACATATTAATTGCAATTAGTAACTAAGATCGCTGTCACGCCCTGACCGTAGAGATCCTTTTTATGTCTCTATTTTGGTTGGTCAGGGCGTGAGTTTGGGTGGGCATTCTATGTCTGGTGTTCTATGTTGTCCTTGTTTTGTATTTCTATGTGTTTGGCCTGGTATGGTTCCCAATCAGAGGCAGCTGTCTATCGTTGTCTCTGATTGAGAACCATACTTAGGTAGCCTGTTCCCACCTGTGTTTGTGGGTGGTTATTTTCTGTTTAGTGTTTGTTGCAACTTTCAGAACTGTTCGTTGGTCGTTTTTGTTGTTTTGTTCGCGTGTTCATCTTTATTAAAAGTATTATTGATACGTACCACGCTGCACTTTGGTCCTCCTCTCCTTCCCCCGACGACAATCGTTACAATCACACTAAAGCTGTCAACAGTATCCATATCACAACATAATCATACTCCGATAGCTGCTCTTGTTTTGCAAAACCCTTCAAGCTTATTTCCTCATTTTATTCAGCTTTTTGTTTTTACAGTATTTTTTACATTATCTACATTTCACAACATGTTCTCAACATGTTCTCTTGTGGTGTAACTTTCAACTGAGTGGTCTTTACAAGCCACCCAGGACGGCTGAGGTTAAAGTTATTCCCTTTAGGCTCTATTTTAACAAACCTAACGCAATAGTAAATCTTAGCGCTGGTGGTAGTGCTATAATTCCAGGATGTGTCAGAAATATTTCTGCAATTTTCACAGCAAGAATTATGGGCGCAAAAGCTATCGGTGGCTTGAAAGGGCTGGGTTTTTATGAATAACTAAGTTGTAGGTGTGACGAGGGCTTGTCCACTTACTGGCCAATCAACCTTTGGAGCGTTGGCAGTCAACATTGTTTTAATTGTCTTCAACGAATATAGGCATATGTATGTCTTAAAGGTCCAATGCAGCCATTTTTATCTCAATATCAGATCATTTCTGGGTAACAATTTAGTATCTTACAGTGATAGTTTAATTCAAATATTAAAAAAGAAACAAAAATAGCTTCTTAGCAAAGAGCAATTTCTCAAGCAAGAATGTTGCTAGGACTGTTTGGGAGTGGTCTGAGTGGCGAGGGGAAAACTAGCTGTTATGGGCTATTAACTAATTTACCGCCTGGTGATGTCAGCAGGCAGGCCAAAACTCCATCCCATCACAACAGGCTGAAATTTCAGGCAGTCTTTTCAAACAGCTCTTACACTATAAGGGCCTAATCATAATTTTCACAATTGCACAGTATTATTCCAACCTCATAGTGTGGAAGTATATATAAAATACAGGAAATCACGTTTTTGACTGCACTGGGCCTTTAACGCATCCCACTTCCCACTGAAATAAAAAATACTAGGCTCGAGTAAAATGTATTGTATGTCTGAGTCACTTCTCAATGAGCAAGATATAGGTCTATCCACTGTTGATATTGCATTATAGGACTGAATAATTTAAAGGCCCAATAACAGCTAGTTTTCAGTTTTCCCCTCCCCACTCAGACCACTCCCATACAGTCCTAGAAAAATTATTTCTTGAGAAATAGCTTTTTGCTAAGAAGCTATTTTTGTTTATTTTTGACCATTTTAATTGAAAACAATCACAACAAAGTACTTAATTACAACCCAGAAATGATTTGATATTGAGATAAAAAATGACGGTATTGGAACTTTAAATAAGTTTGGAGGAGCTTCTCTTTGGTAACCGGGTGAGAGACACTCTTTGGAAATGGGAATGCATACAAGCGAAATTCATATGCAGGAAGGCCTATGTGAATTGTGAATCATGAAAAAGCATGACGGCAAAGTCATGATAAGGGCAAGGGTAAGGGTAGCCTATTGGGGGCTTGGTTTTTAATAGATTGAAATGGAAAACAAGCAATTGTTACAGAAAAATAACTTAATGATGGGCATATGGACACATGTACATGGAGGGCATTTTGCGCACATCCAAAATAATAACGGGAGCCGGATAAAATAATGTAGCCTACAATACATACATAAAAAGGGGATGTCCGCTCACTGTTTTGCTGCTCCCAAACTTGATCTTTTAATAAAGCTTTGGTGACTAAGATTTATTTCAAAGCGGTCTCACAAGCCAAACCATATATTTATAGGGTGGAAAATGCCAGAGCACCAGTTTTTACATGCCGACTAACGTGTGTTTGACACTTCCGACCGCCTTAGCGCCAGCCGAGAATAGAGCCCTTAGCGTTACATTATGCAATAAACAGCACACAGAATATCTGTCCATTCTAAAACTGACTGGGAGAGTGTGACACGAAGGATCAGCTGATAGCCCAACAAGCAAAGCTCTCTTCCAGGGACACTCATTACAATTCTCCCCGGGCTGCATTGTAGAACACAAACAGCTCTGCTCTCCAATGCCAACATTGGCACAATGGAGTGGGTGCTGTGTGAAGACTGCAGACATGCTGAGTTGGAGTTTTATCAGTTCAAATAAGGTCAGCAGTGTAGTGTTTGGGGCTGTGTAAGTTTGATCAAATGTGCCCTAGTTCAAAAGGCCAGGAGTTTAAAAAATGGTTGAATTCCAGTAGCTTTCCCAAAATTCACAGGTTTTGCAGAAATACTGGTTGGAATATTCTGGATGTCTTGTTTATTCGATCCTGATTCCAGAAATCTTCCAACCTGGATTCCTAGAGAATCTGGGAATTTTAGGAAAGTTACCAGAATTTTACAACCGTAGTTTACCACATCTACAGTACAAGGCTGAAGACAGGGTTGACGGTCACAGAGGCTCTAGATCAAGATGTGTGTTTTCACAAAGTTGTTTGAGAACATACTAGAGACTCTTGGAACAGGCTGGAACAGGTCCCTGGACACTGCATTTGATCAAGACTTCTAAGAGTACATTATGTAATGTAATGGATTGGATGACCATGGTCTGTCTTCATGGTTAAGGCTAATAGAGATGTGTGTGTGTGTGTATGTATTACAACTGGGAAGCAGACACCAGCGCTGCATGATCTTTAAACAGAGTGGCCCTTTATAGCAGAACAAACAGACCTTTAAGGTCCTGACATGGACACCTGGAATGAAAAAGTTGCCCCATCAGGATTGCTAGGTATGCCATGCCTGGCTCCTTATTCATGCCATAATCATTGACTGGTTGTACCTGAGAGCTCATTAAACTGAGATTCTGACCAGTTCAGTTGTTAGTCTGTGTAATAATCCAAAGGAAAGTAGTCCACAGAAGAAAACCCCCAAATATATAAGTAGGCCTTAGGTTGTTAGAAGGAATCGTCCTCCCTTTCGTATGATGTTACGTCCTGCAATTCAAAATTGTACACGATGTTCCCAATTTGTAAGTGCCTAAGATCCTGTTCAATCTCGTTAAAAGCATTGGATTGGTGTTGGCATGGGCTAGAGGGAGTTTCCATATATGAGTAATTTCCTTTCAAATCCATAAAGGGAAGTGAACAAGTGCACACTTAGGGAGAAAGGAAAATAAATTGGGACATACAGTGCATTCGGGAAAGTATTCAGACCCCTTGACTTTTTCCACATTTTATTACGTTTCAGCCTTTTTCTAAAATTGATTAAATTAGATTTTTAGCCTGTACCCCCGCACACTGACTCGGTACCGGTGCACCCTGTATATAGCCTCCTTATTGTTATTGTTATTGTGTTAATTTTATTCTTACTTTTCATTTTTAGTCTACTTGGTAATTATTTTCTTCTTCTTGAACTGCACTGTTGGTTAATGGCTTGTAAGTAAGCATTTCACGGTAAAGTCTACACTTGTTGTATTCGGCGCATGTGACACATTACATTTTTTTTGACCCCTTGAAAAAGTCAAGGGGTCTGAATACTTTCCGAATGCACTGTACCCCGAGTGTGGCTAGTGCAGGGCTCTCCAACCCTGTTCCTGGACAGCTACCCTCTTATAGGTTTTCAATCCAACCCGTTGTAACTAATCTGATTCAGGTTATCCACCAGCTAATTACCTACAGGACGGTAGCTCTCCAGGAACAGAGTTGGAGAGCCATGAGCTAGGGAGTGACCGGGGTAGAGCCCACAGCCTATACACATCTCAAAGAACCATGGAAACGTTTGGGTTACAAAGCTAATGACTCATGATTTCTACTATTACCATGACTATGTGTAGTAGATGGCGATCTGTGAAACTCTCTCTTCAGCCTGAAGTGTCGCCCCTTGCACCATTAAAGAATGGTAGTGCAATGGGTTGAAATGCTTCAGGAGGGTGATCAAAATGTGTTTGATAGGCAGAGGTCCTGAGTTTGAGCCTTGGAAGGAGCTGGATCATGGGAAAGCTGTACTTGCTAAGCAAACAGCCTGATGTCATTTACATATGTGGTGTATTGACGTGGGGCTTTGTGTTTAATTATCAAATAGTCAATCAACCCATGTAGGTATTATTTCTGCTTATATACTGTGGAATTGCTGTACATTACCTATTTTAACAGAAGCTCATGAAAAAGTGCTCTGAAAGAAAAAAATATTCTCCAAAAAATGTCACCTAAAGCACCCCTCGAAGCACACGTAGGTGAGCATGAGCACACAACCAAACAATTTGTGGCTAAGCCATTAGTTGTTGCTGAGTCACTGGCCTTGAATGCTGACTCACATATTGAAGTAACACCGCAGATCCACAAAAGGTCACATCAAGCATACTTCACTTAACACTCCATCTCAAACACTTAATATCACCACTCGCATGTTTCATTTTTACCTTAAAGTTTATCAGTGGACACATTATTTTGGTGTCCACTGATAAAGCTGTCCTTGAATGTCATTCCTTGAGCACTACAAGCGATTTTTTTGCATGTGATAATGTCATGGGATATTCTTGTTTATGTCTGTAACTTTGATGGTATTCACATCTTATAGTGTGGCTTTAAAGAGAGAGCACACACCTAGAACAGACACAGTCCCGTGAGCCCGCTGAGTGTACTGCATGTGAGTCCTCTAAAGTCCTCTTAAGTGTGTCATCTCTCCTGGGCCTACCTGTGTGACAGCATTATTCATGGCCTGTAAGGGAGAGTGGGATAAATTGAGCCACTCTTGTTTCTAGGAAACCATACACAAAATTAATAATTTCACAAAATATTTAGAAAGAGGCCATCATTTCATGGAGTCTGTGAAGGAAGAAACCACATGGAAAAAGTGGTAAGCAATTTATGTCCCAAAACAGATTTTCACCAAGTCAAATGAATTGAGTTAGAGGTTTGATGATGCTTGTATCTAAACCAAAGTAGATGATCTAAAGATTGTTCTATGCATCAGTTGAGGTCTCTATAACCTTCAATATGAGGTCCTAAACATAGCATGAAAGTGTATACTTGTAGCTGTGTGGGCTAATATAATCAAAATGTTTGCCTTGGGCTAAGATGAGCCAATGGTTGAGCCAATGGCAAGTTGAGTAAACTGAAAGTGTTCTTTCCAGATGTAATGCAAGGCATTATCGCTGGGATATGAGGTAACAACAGGGCCTGGCCTATGTTAAAGTTTTTTTTTTAAGTACAAAGCGTTTGTTAGGTGTTAAGCCTGTGTTAAAAGATGCTTAAAATTATTAAAAGACAAAAAAGTGATTGTGAATGTGTTGAATTGTGAGTGTGAAATCAAGATAGACATGGTTTTAAAAAGGTAGTGGTAATATTTAATTCAGAACAGAAATGTGTAGGCGGCTCAACATACAGTGGCTTGCGAAAGTATTCACCCCCATTGGCATTTTTCCTATTACGTTGCCCTACAACCTGGAATTTACATTTATTTTTGGGAGGTTTGTATCATTTGATGTACACAATATGCCTACCACCAAATATATTTTATTGTGAAACAAACAAGAAATAACACAAAAAACAAAACTTGAGCGAGCATAACTATCCCCTCCCCCAAAGTCAATACTTTGTAGAGCCACCTTTTGCAGCAATTACAGCTGCACATCTTTTGGGGTATGTGTCTATAAGCTTGGCACATCTAGCCACTGAGATTTTTGCCCATTCTTCAAGGAAAAACTGATCCAGCTCCAAGTTGGATGGGTTCCGCTGGTGTACAGCAATCTTTAAGTCAGCCCACAGATTCTCAATTGGATTGAGGTCTGGGCTTTGATTAGGCCGTTCCAAGATATTTAAATGTTTCCCCTTAAACAACTCGAGTGTTGCTTTAGCAGTATGCTTAGGGTCATTGTCCTGCTGGAAGGTGAACCTCCGTCCCAGTCTCAAATCTCAGGAAGACAAACCGGTTTCCCTCAAGAATTTCCCTGTATTTAGCGCCATCCATCATTCTGACCAGTTTCCCAGTCCCTGCCAATGAAAAACATCCCCACAGCATGATGCTGCCACCACCATGTTTCACCACCTGTGGGGGTGGTGTTCTCGGGGTGATGAGCGGTGTTGGGTTTGTGCCAGACATAGCGTTTTCCTTGATGGCCAAAAAAACTACATTTTAGTCTCATCTGACCAGAGTACCTTCTTCCATATGTTTGGGGAGTCTCCCACATGCCTTTTGGCAAACACCAAACGTGTTTGCTTATTTCTTTCTTTAAGCAATGGCTTTTTTCTGGCCACTCTTCCGTAAAGCCCAGCTCTGTGGAGTGTACGGCTTAAAGTAGTCCTAAGGACAGATACTCCAATCTCTGCTGTGGAGCTTTGCAGCTCCTTCAGGGTTATCTTTTGTTGCCTCTCTGATTAATGCCCTCCTTGCCTGGTCCGTGAGTTTTGGTGGGCGCCCCTCTCTTGGCAGGTTTGTTGTGGTACCATATACTTTCCATTTTTTAATAATGGATGTAATGGTGCTCCGTGGGATGTTCAAAGTTTCAGATATTTTTTATAACCCAACCCTGATCTGTACTTCTCCACAACTTTGTCCCTGACCTGTTTGGAGAGCTCCTTGGTCTTCATGGTGCCCCTTGCTTAATGGTGTTGCAGACTCTGGGACCTTTCAGAACGGGTGTATATATACACTGAGATCATGTGACAGATCATGTGACACTTAGATTGCACACAGGTGGACTTTATTGAACTAATTATGTTACTTCTGAAGGTAATTGGTTGCACCAGATCTTTTTTAGGGGCTTCATAGCAAAGGGGGTGAATACATATGTATGCACCACTTTTCAGTATTTTATTTTATTTTACTTCACCAATTTTGACTATTTTGTGTATGTCCATTACATGAAATAAAAATCAATTTAAATTACAGGTTGTAATGCAACAAAATAGGAAAAACGCCAAGGAATACTTTTGCAAGGCACTGTACCTCATACCCAGGGTAAGTTGTGCTAAGAGTTATGTTTTCCATACTGTAATGTTTAAATTAATTCAGATTATTTTGAGGGATACACAACATCCTGAAATGTATGTAGATATCTTTGTTAGAAAGAATTCTATATTTCCCTTGACAGAGTGATGTGAATGTAAAAAAAGAAAATTGCTTAACTTACCCCACTCTTCCCTACCTGTTTTTATGTACCTCATATTCCTGGTAGAAGATGAGTGGAACTTTCAGAACATGAATTTACTTTTTAATGCATGAACATGGCTGAGTTGCTGTACTGAGAAAGCAGAACAAATTCAAGGCATGTAGTCTAGCCAGATTGATAGGCATGCCTTTGAGTTTGGTGGCAAAGGGATTGTCTATTCCCCTGCCTTGCTGGTCTTTGGGCGCCACACTGTGGCTGATAATTCTACTACATCAATCACAGCGTTGCTTTTACCTTTAGCATGTTTATCACCCTCTTTCTGATAATCCTATTCTTCAACTTCTGATTACCCACAGCTTCACATTTTGAACTGAACTCATATAATATCACTCATATATGAGAGAGAGAGAGAGATAATTCAACAACTTACTGATCCCCAAGGTAAAGTGTGATGAAAGATTCCTCTTTATCACTCTATTCCTTTCTGTCTTGAACATCCTAATTCAAGGCATCTTACTTTAGTACCATTTCCCATTCTCCTCCACACACTATTATGTACTCAGTTTGAATCCCATCCAAACTCCTTTATTGAGAAATATGAAGCTGCCAATCCAAGTGAAGCTCTAGCCACCCCCATCCATCATCCATGCTGTATTAATTTGAGACTGTCTGCCATTACGTTGAGCAGCAGCTCTGACCAATAGGAGATAATATCATGTTCATTACTAGCCCATATTGGGTGATAAATGCATATTCTAGTGGGATGGATAAAATACGAGAGGGTGCGTGAAGACGATTTATTTCTGCAATACAGTGTGAAATAAGCCTGAAATGTATGCTTTTTTTTATCTCTCTCTCAGTCTAAATATAATTCCACGGGTGCTGCGTCTGCCATTTGAAGCTCCATTATTTTGAGGAGACATTATGTTGCGTGGGGCAGGTTTCTCTAACCCCGCTGGCCTGTGTGGTTTGAATTATCTCTGCTGGCTGGATGAGTGACTGTGAGAGTGATAGCGTCTGAGGCATATTAGATTAGTCAGCTTCTAATGCCTGTCTGAATAGCAATCGACAACATTTGAATATTTCTTAATGTGATGCTTTGCACTCTGACGCCCATGACAGGAACCAGAGGAAGGAAGAGAGAGAAGAGAAGAAGGAAGAAATACAAGGAGGACTGTTTGTTTAGACAGTTCCCTAGTATGTGAATAGGGGTTCAATTGAGAAAGTGACCCTATCGGTCTCAATAATTTGGACATGGTTTCGATAATTGTTATGTTTGTAGATACCGTACATACATAACTCTCAAGGTGATTGTTGGCAATGGCAATAACTGCATAAATGGCAGAAAAATTAATAGTACGTACAAATCAGTCACAGTAACAAGGTCAAACAATTATAAGACAGTTTTTGAGTTCATCAGTAGAACCAGTCCCAAGGAAAGACCATCATTAGAATCTGTTTTTATGATATAGTAACTGCCCCAGGGGTAACAACATCAATAGAATCCGCCCTTCTACTTTAGTAACCACCCCAGATTCAGCACCATCAAAAGCATTTCCCCCGGGGCAGCAACGTCGATGGAATCTGCCCTTATGATATATTACCTGCCCCAAGGTCAGCAACATAAATATTATTTGCCCTTATATCCTTATACTATGGTCAGGTCACTGCCCCAAGGGCAGCAACTACAATAGAATCTACCCTTACACTCTCAGAGAAAAGGGTACGGTTAGGGTACAGTATTGTTCCCTGGGATACAAACATGGTACTGTTCATGCAGATAATCTAGAATGGTACATTTCTGTACCCAATATTTTGAATAGGAATAATAATTTGGTGGGTGCTTCTATTTTTCCAAATTCACACATGTTCAAGGGTGTATTAATACGCATGTCTATCTAAGGCCTAGATTCAATCAGATCAAGCATTAAACAACGATCGCCGACACTCGCATTGCTGATGTTTTGGCAGTGTCGTAAATGCATTGGATCTGTCAAATCGGGTAGAAGATGAGCTTGATAATTGTCATGAAGCCACACCTATCTCACACCCATGAGAAGTTCAGAATGAGAACGCGTAGGCTATATAGAAATAATTAGGCTCATATGTAAATCATTCAAATAAATAATGAGGATTTCTATCAGCTTAATCGTAGTGTAGATTACATTCGTGTTCGAACTTGTAAAAACGGCTGCATGGGATTTCTCTTAATGAGACACCATGCAGCCAATGGAAATATCCGCTTTCGGTATAATGCCAGGAGTCGCTTGTGGATTTGACAGCTCTAACACAGTTCCACCTCCGACACCACTAAAAAACAACTGCTATGTGGATGTAGGTTAAAGCGGATCTGATTGAATAGAGCCCTTAGTCTATGTGTACTGCACATCATCCCTGCATGTTTTGTTACTGCAATCCGTGAATTTACCCAGAGGCGAGTGGCAGGTAGCCTAGTGGTTAAGAGCGTTGGGCTACTAACTGAAAAGTTGCTGGTTTGAATCCCTGAGCCGACTACATAAAACAAATCTGTCGAAATGCCCTTGAGCAAGGCACTTAACCCTAGTTGCTCCGGATAAGAGTGTCTGCTAAATGTATCTACAACGGTTTTATTGTGGTGTAATTAGCATTTTTCAAATTGATGAATCTGTACATCATGTAGTCCATTGAAACAGAAACAGGCCTACAAATAATTTTTCTGAAGTTATGTAGCTATGCAACCTGGACTCAGGGGTAGATGTAACGCAGACACTCAAATTAGTATATTTTACGTTTCATATGGTATGTATTAATTTGTGGATGTCCATCATCAATTTTATATGATATTACGAACTACAATTCGTATGATGTTACGAATTCTGACATACTGTATTTATTTAACAGTACCAGTCAACAGTTAGGATACACCTACTCATTCAAGGGTTTTACTATATTTTTTGCAATATTCTACATTGTAAAATACTAGTGAAGACAACAAAACTATGAAATAACACAAAGAATCATGTAGTAACCAAAAGTGTTGAACAAATCAAAATATATTTTATACTTGAGGTTCTTCAAAGTAGCCACCCGTTGCCTTGATGACAGCTTTGCACACTTGGCATTCTCTCAACCAGCTTCATGAGGTAGTCAACTGTAAAGCATTTCAATTAACAGGTGTGCCTTGTTAAAAATGTATTTGTTCTTAATGTGTTTGAGCCAATCAGTTGTGTTGTGACAAGGTAGGGGTGGTATGCAGAAGATAGCCCTATTTGGTAAAAGACCAAGTCCATATTATGGCAAGAACAGCTCAAATAAGCAAAGAGAAACGACAGTCCATCATTACTTTAAGACATGAAGGTCAGTCAACATGGAACATTTCAAGATCTTTGAAAGTTTCTTCACGTGCAGTCGCAAAAACCATACAGCACTATGATGACACTGGCTCTCATGAGGACCGCCACAGGAAAGGAAGACCCAGAGCCACCTCTGCTGCAGAAGACAAGTTCACTAGAGTTACCAGCCTCAGAAATTGCAGCCCAAATAAATGCTTCAGAGTTCAAGTAACAGACACATCTCAACATCAACTGTTCAGAGGAGACTGCGTGAATCAGGCCTTCATGGTCGAATTGCTGCAAAGAAACCACTACTAAAGGACACCAATAAGAAGAAGAGACTTGCTTTGGTCAAGAAACACGAGCAATGGACATTAGACCGGTGGAAATATGTCCTTTGGTCTGATGAGCCCAAATTTTAGATTTTTGGTTCTAACCGCTGTGTCTTTGTGAGACGCAGAGTAGGTGAACGGATGATCTCCACATGTGTGGTTCCCAACATAAAACATGGAGGAGGAGGTGTGATAGTGTGGGGGCACTTTGCTGTTGATGCTGTCGGTGATTGATTTAGAATTCAAGGCACAATTAACTAGCAAGACTACCACAGCATTCTGCAGCGATACGCCATCCCATCTGGTTTACGCTTAGTGGGACTATCATTTGTTTTTCAACAGGACAATGACCCAACACACCAAGAAGGAGATTGATAAAGTCCTATTTCAGATGACCTGGCCTCCACAATCACCTGACCTCAACCCAATTGAATTGGTTTGGGATAAGTTGGACCGCAGAGTGAAGGAAAAGCAGCCAACAAGTGCTCAGCATATGTGGGAACTCCTTCAAGACAGTTGGAAAAGCATTCCAGGTGATGCTGGTTGAGGGAATGCCAAGAGTGTGCAAAGCTGTCAAGGCAAAGGGTGGCTACTTTGAAGAATCTAAAATCTATTTTGATTTGTTTAACACTTTTTTGGTTACTTAATGATTCCACATGAATTATTTCATAGTTTTGATGTCTTCACAATTATGCTACAATGTAAAAAATAAAGAGAATCCTTTTGATGGAGTAGGTGTGTCCAAACTTTTGAATGGTACTGTATATGATATACTGTATTACGAATTCTAACTTGTTGTGGCTAATGGTAGCTAGGTGGCTAACACTAGTTGGCAAATGTTAGCTATCCTAGGGGTTAAGTTATGGTTAAGGTAAAAGTAAGGTTAGGGCGAGGGGAAGGGTTAGCTAACATGCTAAGTAGTTGCAAAGTAGCTAAAACGTAGTAAATAGTTGCGAAGTTACTAATTAGCTAAAGTTGTCCGTGATGAGAGTCAAACACTTTGGGTAGCTAGATATTCACGTTATACACCTACCCATCCAGCCTGACCAACCACCCTACTTTCATTTTTTTGCCTTAAGTACCCTTCTGTCTTATGCAACCATATCAAACGTAACATATGACATTAATTTGAGTGTTACAGATTTACGTTTACTATGTTAAAGATGCACTATGCAGAAATCGCTGTCATTTCCTGGTTGCTAAAATTCTAATAGTTCGCCTAATTTCTGTTTTTGTGACAAAACAAGCAAATATAGTGTAGAGACGCATTGTACTATCTAAACTGCTGTGAAATATATTTTCCATAATCAAAATATTGTATTTTCAGCTGTTTGTAGCTGGTGTACAAAACCGAAGGTAAATGGTGCAAAAACTAAACTTTTGAACGGGAAGCATAGAAAAGCACACATAGAACAGATCTACTGTACCACTTCTTAGACTTGCTTTCAATGAGAATGACAGATCTATAAACACATTTCTATGTGAATTTGGTCGGGTCGCCCAAAACGTTACAGTACATGTTGCAGCTTTAAAGATGCACTATGGAGAAATTGCTCCACCATTTCCTGGTTGTTAAAATTCTAATTGTTCACCTAATTTCAGTTTATGTGACAAAACAAGCAACTAGTGTAGTGAATCATTGTACCATCTAAACCGCTGTGAAATATATTTTCCATAACCAAAAATATTGTATTTTCAGATGTTTGAAGCTGGTGTACAAAACTGAAAGTAAAAGACGGAAAAACTCAACTTAAGCATGGGAGCTATTGCTATCAGCTTCATGTTATGATGCCAGGGATATCATTAATGCAAACAGTAGTGTCACGGATTCCCTGGTACTGCTGCTCATTCCACCAGTTCCAGAGCCCTCTAGGCTTCACTGAACTGTCTCATTACGCACACCTGATTCCAATTCCCCTGACTAGTAATTGCATATATGTGCCCTCTGTTCACCATTGTCTTGTTATTGTTCCCATGTTCGTTGGTCTTGTGAGTGCCTGTGCTTTGTTGTGTCGGCTTTCATGCTGCGTGTATTGCGTACTTGTCACTACGGATCTCGTCCCGTGTATTGTTATTATGGGTTTTGTTCCATGTATTTATTAGAGGTTTAACCTCGCTCTTTTGTTTGGGTTACATCCTTGTGTTTTTGTATACGTGTTTGTTTTGAGCTTTGTCCCCGTGCCTGCATGGCATATTGTAATTTGGGGTGTAGTATTAAAACCCCCTATTACATATTCCTGCTCCTGTGTCCAATCGTTTATACAACGTGACAAGTAGCAAATTGTTTTCCAACCGGAATATGTTTTGTAACAAAAACCAATGTTTCTTGTTGGACAAGTTAAATAAGAAAAGTTCAACAAATCCCCTCCCAGTTTCAGCCTGTTTTCTGCTGTTTGTTTCTAGTGAATACCTCCCAGAGTTACAGGAATAAAGTGGATGTTTACATGACTTGTAGTAAACTAAACCTAATGCTGACACCTATGGAGATAACGTGTAACAGCATGTTCATGTTGTCCATATCATTACAAAAATAACTACAAAAGTGCACACGAGCTACTGATACACAAGTAATACTGCCCATAAGTATTTTAAACCCCAGTTTGAGAAATGACAGTGATGATACATGCATAAGTTGAGGCCCTGTCTTTATTTGGCATATGAATACATAAATACAAATGAATACACAAGTATGTTGTACATTGTTAGATCTCTGAACACAAACTAGCCCAAGATATACATGTAAATTCACACACAAGAGACAATGAAGAAGAAGCGTCATGCTCTCCCTCCGTGAAAATAAATTTGACTGCAGCCAACCACAGCGCACAAAAATAACACTACGGAGAGGCGGGACAGACATCAGACTGACAAAACAGCAGTTTCCCTGTCATTGCTTGCTTTGTGATTGATACTCTAGGCACCTGTCCTATCTATAGATCACTAGAAAGAAGATGCATATCATTCGTTCTAGCGGGAGAAAGCTTTAAAGAATTTTCTAACTAGAGAATTGAAACTTTTTTAAATGAAAAGAAGCTTAGTTAATTTATGAATTGGAAAAACACTGATTGCCTTTGGTACAGCTGTATACTATTCCAAACCGGTGTTGTGCCGAAAAGCTCCCCCCTGCCACAATTGATCGCGGGGTTAGGGTTAGGCACTAGTAATGTCTGCAGTTTTCAGTTTCGCTACTTGTTTCAAGAGTATTAGTCTATTAAAAATAAATTTTGGTTGCCTATCCTGATGTGAAGTTTGTTCTATAGAAAGTATTTGACTCTAGCCACAAAATTAAGGAAATTAGAAGGGGGGGGGGGGGGTTAGGCAAGGCTATTTTTTTGCCTGCCGAAATTCTCCCCCCTATTCTTTCTTGGAACTGCAAGGCCTGGCACACTTCTGAATCAATCATTTTTGGTGACCTATCATGCCCTCTGATGTGTGCCACAGGAAGTATTAGACTCTAGTCACAAAAGGAAGTGGTTATTTCAGCAATAATAGTTTTCAGAGCCCTGTACTGTTCTCTCTACCCATCCCTCAATCCCCCATCCCATCATGCTTTTCCCTCTTAGGGCTTTTCCTTAGTTTTTAAGAATGTAGGTACAGTAGTAATAATAAAATGATGATAACAATAATAAAATAAAATAAATTGTACTCTGGGCGGGAAAAAATATATATATATGTTTAACATGAGTGCAGAGGAAAGGTAGATAGTTGGGATCTATCTAGGCCCATATATGATTCGAGGTCTCGAAGGGAAAAGTGCGGACTTGGAAGATGACAAGGGTGTTATCTTCCCTAAAATAAGCGTGGATCACCTGAGGCCTCATATAAAGGAGACTGGTCGGATCCCTCATAAAATAAATTCAGCAGCCTCCAGAACCACCACACCAGCAGGTGCAGCCTCCACAGCCACCACACCAGCAGCTGCAGCTGCTACTGATATAAACAAATGTATGTATGTATGTAATCTTGTCAGGTTGATCCATTTATATATCTCAGTACACTTGTAGGTACATTTTTCCAGGTGTTGCAGAGGCTTGGGGAGGAAAAGATGTATATGTGCTGTTGTCTAAAATCGGCTCATATAAAATCTTTTATCAGGATCTCCACAGAACTGGTCCAAATATGGAGCTGGAAAGTGTGGTAAGACTTGTGTTGCACATACAGTATATGTAAACACTGTATGTGTGTGATTAATCTGCGTATTTATAAGTAAAACTTAAATTGTTGTTTTTCCAAGTAACAGATTTACCTTCATTGTCATTCTTTTTTTCTGGCAGGCCATGTTCCATCTGGTGCGGAATCTTTATAGGCAGTCAACCGAGCAAGCTTTCTACATTAACACCTTTGAAATGACTAGCATTTGGAGGAGCAAGAAATCAAAACTTAAGGTTGGTTGGATTATTCTCATAATATCATATATTATATGTTATATTTGACAGATGTTGAACTCAAGCAAATGTATCCTTGCTCTTTTAAAATTTCAGATTGATCCAATAATGTACAAATACAATGAACACAACTACTGGACTGTGACGGTAAGATCCGCTAAGGCAGTACTAAGAAACACATACATAATACAGAATATACATGTGAACACACAGTCGTGAACACCCGACCCTGGTCTAGGAACCTTCACAAAGGTCCCCCCTATATAGAGGAGGTAGCTCAGGACAGAGAGCTAGCTCAGGACAGAGAGGTAGCTCAGGACAGAGAGGTAGCTCAGGACAGAGAGGTAGCTCAGGACAGGAGACACGCACCACAGGGAGAGTGCGTGGAGGAGGAACAGGGCTCTGGAGTACATTAATTACCCTATAATTGTTAGATTACATGTTAGATATTGCTGCACTGTCGGAACTAGAAGCACAAGCATTTCGCTACACTCGCAATAACATCTGCTAACCATGTGTACTGTATGTGACCAATAACATTTGATATGATTTTATCCCATTGTTAAGAATGAGAATTGTTCCAATGATCAGGTAATAGATAGATAATAAAATGTTGTGAAGACAAGACGACCCTACACCCTAACCAAATTATTTTCTACTTATTTCCCCTCTAGAATCAGGTCAACCTACCTTCCCTGCTGAAACATAGTTTAGGTCTGTCTGCTGCCTTCTCCTTGTCACAGCCTAAATGACAATCACCAAACGAGGGGACTAATGCAAGTGTGGATTAAATCAACTTTAGTACAAGCTGTCAAAAGGGACGGGAGTAACAGCTACATAATTGTGTTGACAACATTGTACATAAAACAGCGCAACCGTGCTGCTCTTTTTACAAACTTAGCGGCGAACGTTCTCTCTCCATTCAGCTCCACTCTAATCTTGAGGGGCTTTTCTTTAAAATGCCCATCCAATCACCTTGATCCCTTACATAACTGGACCAAATGATATGCTTCAATGCATTGCGGTTCACAGTGCTGTGACAATACAGGACAATAATGCTAGAGGTTCCGCTCGTAAGGTTATTAAATTGCAGGTGCAGACAGTGGTGGAAATAAAGTTTTATACATGGGGTGGCCAAGGCTACTTCAGAGGGTCCATAGACCATGACAGAAAATGTGTGTGGAACCCTAACCTTGCATCTAAGGAGCATGAATGAATCCTATGATTTCTGATTAGTTCTTCAATGTGGCAGATAGTGTGGTCCAAAAGGGTTACTTCACTAGAATTCTTTAACATACTGTGAATACTCAATGTCTCTACCTCGGAACTGCAGCTACATTTCTTTCTCACACACACACACACACACACACATACTGTACTGTCCTCACACTGGAGAGACTTGTGTCACTCTGTTTTCATGAATATATAATCTGGGTCTATAAGTGTTGAACATCCAAAATATTTTCAGAAAATAAAGCTCAAGCACCAAGGAGATAGTATTTGTGTGTTACATAAATTGCATAGTTTATTTACAAAAAAACACACTGCAATTTGACATACCAGGTATCAAGAAATGGACTTGCCCATCAATATTACAAACTTACAGTATCATATTTATGCTCAAATATATTATGTTAACTAATAGCAAAGAAACATTTTGGAATTGGCCTAATCAAGACCAAATTAAATCTGTGTGACATGATACCCCTTGGATTTATCATTTTAGAATGTCAGTATACTAGCTAGTACACAGTGCAGGTATAAATCCTGACCAGAAGAACTGCCTAAGTGCCAAATTATCCTAGGTAGATTTAAAACAGCATAATTCTGTGGTTCTGTTGAGAACTGGCAATGTTTCACAACCTCATCCATGTTGAGGGGGCGTGCCCTCCTTGACTCAACACTGAGAATTCCGAGGTGATTTAGGGTGGTCATCAACCATTGTTGTCTTGAGGTGGGTTTTAATCAGTTTTAAAGCTGAGAAGCTTCTCTCGTAAGAAGCACTGCTGACTGGTGTAACAGCAGAAATCTTACGAAGTCGAAATAGCTCATGGAAGACCTCTTTCAAGGAGAGTAGACGGTCTGTCCCTTCTACTTTTCTCTCTCCTATCAAAAAGCCTATCAAGAAGCCACTTGGTTTGGTGAACCTCATGTTTGAGGTCCTCTAAATCTGACTCAAAGGTCTGAGCAAAGGCAAACAGAGGCTCCTCATTCAAGAATGTTGTACTCTTTGGGTTGAGAGACTGGACCCCTTGCATTATCTCACAATTCTTCTTTGAAAAGCGCCTCTGCAGCTCAGCTGTGAGACTGTCAAGCACCTGATAAAAGACAGCTCTTTGGAAGCTCTCACCATCACTTTGATCACTCATTTTCTGTCCTACAGTGCTCATCGTCAATGAGTAGTGAAATCTTAAGCTTGTTTTAGGCTGTCTTTTACACACTGTTTGTACACTTATTGTGCAGTGCTCTGAAATCTCTTCAACCTCTTTCCATAGTTCTCCAAAGTAACCCTCACTTCTGTAGTCCTGTAATGTGTCTGTAAGGGCACCTACTAGATCCACAGCTCTTGCTAGGTCAAGAGAGCTTGATTGGAGCATGTCAGAAAGACATTTGGCATCACCAAGCACTTTACAAAAGGTAACCAAAAGCCCTATGAAATGTAAATCTATCTGAGAAATAAGGCCCCCCGCCTCCACTGATCTATCACCACTATTTTCAAGTGTGAAATCCTGTAGCACTCTCAGAACTGCTGGAAGCCTGTCCCTCAGATTACAGCATACCATGTATCTGCATGCCCACCTTACATCCGTATGTCTCTGTAGTTCCTTGGACTGCTGCTGTGGATACAGCTCTTTCTGAACTGCAAGCCACTTGAGATGAATGTAGAAGCCAGATACAAAGTTATAACTTTTTTGCTCTCCTGCAGAAGCTTTAACTGCCTCAGGCACTGATTTTACAGCATCGACAAATGCCAAATTCAAACAATGTGCATTATAGTGCACATAAAATGCAAATCACGCACTGTTTTTAATCCATGCAGACACACCAGAATGCTTTCCGCTCATGACGGATGCACCGTCAAATCCTTGCCCCACAAGATTATTTCTGTAGTCCAGAACATGTTTTTCAAGCCAATCAATTATCATTTTTGCGAGACCTGCTGCATCTAAGCTTTCAGCTGACTGAAAGTGTAACAAGCTTATGTGGATGGCCTCATTGTAATAGTACATCACAACTAAAGACATTTGTTATTTTTTCTTTAAATCTCTGGTTTCATCTGCAATTACACTAAAAACTTCACTTTCTTTTACTACTCTTATTATTTCACTTTGTACCATCTCAGCTAAGCCCTCAATCACTTTGTTCTGGATTTCGTGGCTTGTGTACTAAGCATTGCCACATGCATTCATCCTTTTCTCTGAGTGTCATGCTTTGCTATTTCTTCTAAGATTGTCAAAAAATGACCCTTGTTGTGAGAGTGATCAGACTCTCGATGAACTCTGTGCTATATTTTGAGTGGTAGTTAATAGGAGCACATCTGCAATAGTTTTAATGTAAGTACAGTTTTCCTCCACTTTCTTTTCTGGTCCTCATTTATGACATCTAACATTGATGAGTTGCTGTCAATAGCCCTTTTATGCTGATTCCAAGCATACATAGCATTTATATGATGCTCTGCCTTCGAATGGAGCCTAAACCCAGAATCTTTAAACAGCGCCTTTTTTCCAGTTACAAATACCTGACTGTGATGTGAAGGCAGATTCGGGTGTATTGAGCAGAGAAAAATGCCTACAGGCGAAACAATAAGTCAAATCTTGATTTACAGAATATTCAAGCCATGAATTGTCCTTATACCAGGAGCTGTTGAAAGCCCTGTTCCTAGTACCAAGCTGAGTACTGGGAAATGATTTCAAACACAGCTGTACAGGACCTTCTTCTCTGGATCTTGAAATGTCTGAAATACACGTTAAATAATGTGTCATCTCTCTATGGAAATGTATAATTAAGGGATCCACAAGATTAGATACCAACAGCTGCTAACTAAAATGTGTAGTTTAAAGTATAGGCCTGGCCTACCATTGGGTCCTTTTGGAACAGCATCTGGTGCTTGATGCAGTTGGGAGGGGCTCGATGACATCTCCTGGCAGCTCTGGCTCACTGTCTTGCTCAGAGCCAGAGGTCTCTGTGTCATCCTTTGATACGTCTATTACATTAAAATAACACAAGAACCATTAGTGTATAATCACAATAAAAATGCTACAGCCATCAAAACAAGAACACGAATGAATCAACAACCAACATTTTAAAGTGAGGCTTAATCTAACAAAATCATCCATTACAAGCTGAAGCTAAACTTTAATTCTGAACTGGGCATGTGACTGACCGCCTGGTAGATGCTCTGACCTGGTGGTGGTAGACTGGGTCCTTGTGAAGTCTGACCACACTGACTCGGACTAGCCTCATGTAAGGAGCTGCTCTGGGGTCCGGTGGTGATGGGGCTGGGGTCTGTTTGCACCTGATCTGCCTGTTTGTGCTTCTTTAAAAATAAGTCTATCTCTCCCTTTCTTTTCATGTTTAATTGTGGTAATCTTTTGAGTAACGTTAACAGATTGATAATAACAATTGTTTGTATTCAGTTCAAGTACGAAAATCTAACTGAGTTAATGGATTTCCAATTGCTGAACACTGACAGCTGTAGCCTACTACTTACCCCACATTAGCTAAACATTCGTATACTGTAACTTACGACACTGCACTGTATTTGCATGTCTTACTAGCACAGATGTAAACATAATGTTAGGCTAAATTGGGAACCGATCTCTCTTATCTGATTAACAGTCTTTTAATGGAACCAAAGGTCTTACGTTAACTTACACAGCAACTCAACTTTCGGAAAAGTTGTTCAGGAAACCTAAACCCGATGCTAAACCTTAAAATTTACTTCAAATATCATGCTTTCGCCAACCGTGAAAAGAGCTCATGGAGCTGTGGAAATATTCTCTCTTCTTCTTCTGTATGTTCTTCTTATTCTTCTGTATCTCGCAACCAACCAATATTCTCTCTTGTTCGATTTGAAATATGCGCCGCCGAACGTCAAAATAAATGCTTCTTTCAACAAGAGGTGAAATGAGATGGCAATCAGCATCAAACTGTCAGTAGCGAATAAAATGTTGGGGTGGCCAATCAGATGTCAGGGGTGTCCAGTGCCACCCCGGACACCCCTCTGGCTCCGCCCCTAGGTGCAGATGCTCCGATTTCAAAACGATTTGGAGAACATATGAAAAGTTAATGCACTGAATATACACTGGATTAATCAGTAAAATAAAACCAGTGCTTTTAGATGCGTGAGATATAAGAGGTGTGGTGTGTGAGCGTGAGAACTGGATGCGTGTGTCTCACGGTCAATGCGTGAGAGTTGGCAGCTGTATCCCACTTAAGGTCTTAAAATATGCGCCCAAGATGAACTGAAGTCTTATAAACGTGTTTAATCGTTTTCTCAGCTTTTAATTTCCTTAACACTGGTCAAACTGATGACATTGGACATTTTACACATGACCAATCTTTCCACTTTTGGAGCTATTGCATTTTATCCTGGTCTCTAAACGAAACAGACAACTTTACCAGTGTTATTACCAGTGTTAACTATCGATGTAAGACATTATTCTGGTGAGCACTACTTTATTTAGTCTTCTAGGTCAACGATTTATGACAAAAGAGTAGTTGCATGTATCTAGCTATAGTTGACAAATGGCCTACCAAATGTCCAAAATTATAATATGGCCTACCAAATGTTGGAAATTATAAGGAGAAACTTGTCTAAATTAGGAGTGAAAGTACCCACTATGTTATGTGGTTCAGTACGGAGTATCAGCAAAATAAATTGTTATTGAATTCTTATGGTGGATCGAACTGCGCAAGTAGCCTACTTTTTGAAGTGGTTTGTTTGACAATCAGATGAAAACATAATTACAAAACACCACACACTGCACAACACATATGATATGTGCAACTGAGCCTGCGCAGGCCGCAACAAAACAACAGTAAGCAAGATAAGATGTTTACATGCCACAGTATCCCATCTAAGATATGCATATCCCAGGCATCTTATCCTGGTTTCACATACGCAGGATACAAGCTTAATCATGTTATTGTAAACGGGATATGATGTTTATATGTGTCAACTCAAAAACAGAATACTTGAGTATCCCGAATAATACGCTAACCAAATTCCCATATCGATCAATGTGATACAATCCTTTTCCAAAGCGTCTGGTCTATACCTTAACATTAATAAATATGAACTTATAGCTGTCAAAGATTGTGTGACACCTTCATATTATGGTATTCCAGTAAAAGAAGAACTTACATATTTAGGCATAACCATTACAAAGGATCAGAAGTCTAGAGGCTTACTAAATTTTAACACTCTTATTAAAAAAATCCAGAAGAAGCTAAATCAATGGCTACAGAGGGACTTATCTTTAAAAGGTAGAGTCCTAATAACCAAGGCTGAAGGTATCTCTAGACTAACATATGGCGCTCTATCTTTATATCTTGACAGTAAAATAAGCAAGGAGATAGACCAGATGCTTTTCAACTTTCTTTGGAGAAACCGTACCCATTACATTAGGAAAACTGTTGTAATGAACACTTATGAGAATGGTGGACTGAATTTTCTGGACTTTACTACTTTAGATAAAACAATTCCTAAGAAGACCCACTTCTATCTGGAATTTTATTCCTCATCATGTCTTCTCTACTTTTGGTGGCCTTAACTTCATGTTATTGTGCAATTATAATATTGACAAAATTCCAGTGAAACTTTCAGCTTTTCATTGGCAGGTTTTCTTGTCATGGTCCTTAATTTATAAACACAATTTTTCTCCACACAGATATTATATATGGAATAATTGGGATATATTGTATAAAAATACTTTGTTTTTAGAATATTGGTTCTGAAATAATATCCTATTGGTGAGCCAACTGGTAAATACAGAGGGTCTTTTTACTCAGTTATAAGGAATTCTTATCACTTTACAAGGTCCCTGTAACACCTAAAGATTTTGCAATTGTTTTAGACGCCATTCCCTCAGGTGTTGCTGTTATTCAGGAACGTGTCAAGACCTGACCCTCAGAGCCTACCTTCTATTGACACTGTTGACTCATCAGTAGGAAAGATTTGTTTCTCTTTTGGCCCATTCAACAACAGAGTGATACGAACCTTGTTTCAGCAGGATGTTGTATACCTTATGTCATGCCTTATTGGAATGGATTTATTGATAATATCTGTTGGAAAAAAGTTTGGACGTTGCCACACACATACCTACTTGTTAATAACAAAATTAAGGAAGTTTCCTTTAAAATTATTCATAAATATTATCCTGCCAACCACTATATGAAGAAGTTTAAGGAAAACATAAACTCAAATTGCTCCTTTTGTAATGACCACCCAGAAACAATGTTACATCTTTTTGGGCAGAAAACTGTTGCAAGACATCAGTAGACTTATAATTGAACACATTTATGAAGATTTTACACTATTGTGGAGAGATGTACTGCTTGAATTCTTTACATACGATAAAAATAAGCTGAAACATTTTTATGTAATTAATTTCATTATTCTTTTGGCCAAATTTCATATACACCAATGTAAATTTACTAACAAAATTATATATAATCTATATATACTTGTGTTGCCTTATGTAGTTTCTGTATTGATTTGTTGTTAATAAAAAATATATATATAAAAAAAAAAAATCCCGAATAATAACGGATATTAGTGTGCATGTACACGTTGTCAATGAGAGGGGGAAGCATTGAGCTAGCCTGCAACTTCACTTCCTGGAGTAGCTCAAACTGCGCATGTTATGTCTCCATGAGATGCCATCTTAACCGACTTAATTTGGCTTCAATGCTCTTCACGTAGGAATGAATGGTGTCACGTGATCGATGGTTTTGTCCATTCATATACAGTCATTGGTCAGGGTGGTGAAAGCAGGTTTCTGACTGAAAGCAAAGACTATCTATTATATTAACGAGAATGCCGAGTGACAGCTCTAACAACGGAAATAAATGTCCTCAAAGATGGAAAGCAAGCGAGAGGAGGCGAGACAGGGGGGCCATTCTAGCCAATGAGAGGGCAGATACGCGTGAAAACAACAGGCACAACACCGATATATAACGTTATTTTTTTTTAAGTTACCGAAATGCCAATGATCATGCTGTTTAATCAGCTTTGTGATATGCCACACAAGTCAGGTGGATGGATTATCTTGGCAAAGGAGAAGTGCTTACTAACAAGGATGTAAACAAATTTGTGCACAAAATTTGATAAGCTTTTTGTGCGTATGGAACATTTCTAGGATCTTTTGTTTATTTTATTTCAGCTCAAGAAACCAACACTTTACATGTTGCGTTTATATATTTTTTTTGTGTTTACTAGTGCATTCGTAACAACCCAACCATTACGAAACGTCTATTTGATCAAATAAGCCTCACATAGCAAATGAGCAATTACATTTTTTGTTGACCAAATTCGACACTCTCATTGACCTCCATCTAAAAACTCCTCACTTCATGGTCTTATTTTCATGTAAAGATTTTGTAGGACCTCTCTGCTGAAAGCTAATGAGGGTCGTCCGCGAACCAACTGGTCTTTTTGAACGGCTCCTTTTGGAGAACGTTGGGAACCGAATCATATCGGTGAGAGACGTTCGTTCGTTTGACTCGCTGATTTACACACTGCTAGCCTAGTAGGCCTACTGCCGTTTGAGCTTCAAACAACCATTATCTGCAAATAAGTTACAAAATCATTCTCTGAAGATGGTAAATCCTCACTGCAGATACCATAAATAGTGGGGAGAGCACATCACTCTGGTCCATGCTCATTTTTAAGTAGTGAATAAAAAATATAAATTGCAGGCGATCTAATAACTGTGTATTTGAACGTGCATATCACGATCTGACATAATGGTTGCCTACCTTTTGGGCTTTACATTAGAGATTAGCAAAACAAATGTATGGTTCTAGGTCGATATTCAGGTTTTTGAATGAAGAGCCGTTTGGGAACAAAATTATGCTACTCTTTTACGTGAAAGAGACAAATGATGCGGCTCAGCGAAAAGACCCTGAATGTCCATCACCACGTTTCTGACATCTGCCCTGCTCGTGCTGGAGTCCTACAATCACTGACGTCCCGGGAATATTGAGTGCTGACATAATACTGACTGGCGTGACCTTGACCAATAAGAACTAAAGGAAAGTTCGGGTCTTGTAAATAGAGCCGCGTTCATGTGCTAGTTGCAACTAGGAATCTCTGAAATGTCCGACTGCTAAATCGTTGTAGAAAGATGATCCAGAGTTTCCCACTTGGGAAGTATCAGAATCAGCCAATAGGAAGCTCTACGCAAATAACTTGCGTTAATTTTAACTCTGAGGTTCCTAGTTCTGACTAGCACATGAACAAGTACAGGACAAGGACAAGTATGAGTAACTGCATGGTCCTTACTATTCGCTATTGAAGTTGACATTTAAAATGGTTAAGGTAAGAGTTATGGGCAAGGCTAAGGACTTCCCAAGAATCGCGCATAGCAATCCGTAACTGCGTACGTGGTGTGTCTGAATGTTGATTTTGCGAAATAAGTTCAAAGATCAACATAAGTGGGTGTATGGAACATACCAGCTAATTGGGCAGATTAGATGCCACTCAAGACAATTTTGCATGACTGCTTATTGCTTCCTTGTAGCATTTTAGCTAAGCCGGTTGGGAGAATTAACGTAGCCGGTTAGGATAACTAACCTAGAATGTTAGGCGAATGAGGTTAAGGAAAGGGTTAGGCTTAGCTAAAAATAATACTAGAAACAGCAAGCTGCCGCGTAAAACGGTCTTGATTGTCAACCAATCTGCCCAATTAGCTGTTAGGTTTCCATAACCCACTTATGTGGATCCTCCCACTTATTTCGCAACGCCCACTTTCAGACACACCACGTATGCGGTTAGCCATTTCTCGAATAGGATGCTGAGCTGCCAAACAAGAAGCTCAACCTAGCTGACTGAAGCTGGCCGTTTTTACATAGATATTATTTCAAATTAAATTTAGTCCAGACAGGTCTACTTCGACTCTTTTCAATTGAAATAAGCTCTTAGACTAATGCTCAAACAAAGCAGCATGTAAAACACACATTTCACCACTAAATGGTGTTAACTAAAATGTTCTATATTATCACAAAATAGACTAGGCTCTATTGCGTCCTTCTTGATCTCAAAAGTAGAACATTATTCTGTCAACAAAGGCAACGAGAAAATGGAAGTAGCCCATGCATCTGAAGTAAAAATGTCTAAGTTGTTTTGGAATGAGACACATAAAACAATGTTCACTAGTGGTGGGTACCAATATCGATATGACCAAAGCTTATCATGATATCGGGTAAAAGAGCATACATGAATGTTCCTGCAGGCACAAAACTACCTCACAGCCTACAGGTTTCCCATTGTATTCAAACTTTTGGGGTAGGTTAGGCCCCCAGAACATTCACACATGCCCTAATGGGTGGGTCTCTGTTGAAGGTTGTGGTTCTTACAGCAGAAAAACGACCCCAAACACATATCAAAAAGTACTTTCAAGAAACGCTGGACTGTTCTGGAGTGGCCAGTGTCGAGTCCATATATGAATCCCATTGAAAACCTATGCCGAGATCTGAAAACAGCGGGCAAAACTTCCAGTAGAAAGGTGCAGCAAGCTCATTGACAGCTACAAGAAGCATTTGTCAGAAGATATCTTGGCCAAAGCCTGTGCAACCAAGTATTACTCTTGGGTGTAGGCAGCAACATCAATATAATCTACCCTTATGCTATAGTAACTACCCAGAAATAGATGTAGCAATATCAACAGCATCTGAAGAAATAGATTTCATCGTATTCATTTATTCAGCTTGAAATGTGTAGTTGTAGATTACTTTACAATGGAGTATGGCTGAAGTCAGTTGTGGTTAATGCCTATTTCTCCCTCACAGGCCTGGGATTTGTAGACATTTCTAACAGAGTAATGACTTATACCTTTCAGCTCTTAGAGGAGCAAAGGGCCTTAACGGTGCATCTCCAGCAAACTCTTATTCTGGGTGGTTTTCATGACTTCCTTTCAGGTGGTTCCTGCCTTCGTCATCCATGTCTTCTTTTGGCAGCCAACCTTCCAACCAAAAATAGTATTGTGTTGAAAAAAAAACAAAAAACATCTATGTCCTTCATTAGTTGATCTTCTCTAGTATGCTATCAATTTACAAATGTTTTACATCAGAAAATAGCTAAATATCAGTTCAGTAGTTGGTTGACGTGCACAGTCCTCCAGTGGTTAGTCTGTTCTACATGTTCAGGTATGATTCTTTGATGATCGACAGTCAAAGTAAGACACAAAAAAAAACATTGTTGGCATTTCTTTAATAAACATATGACCCCCCCCCCGCCAAAAAAACATTTTAGTACAAAAAGTATTTTTTTGAAGTTGGGTTACATGTCTCCTTTTGTTTTACAATGGCTATTGGCAGAGGGCTTGTGAAAATTAAAGTGAACATGGCCTTCCTCCATCAAGTCAATCAGTAGCTATCAGTTTTACTGCAGTCACCCATGTGCCGCCAGTCTTTCAGGAGCCAATCCTCTTCAAAAAACAAACTCCACCTTCAAGTCAGGAGCCCAATCAACTGAGCCCTCCTGGTTTCAACATATGCTTGGCCCAAAAT
Source organism: Salvelinus sp. IW2-2015 (assembly GCF_002910315.2). NCBI lineage: Eukaryota > Metazoa > Chordata > Actinopteri > Salmoniformes > Salmonidae > Salvelinus > Salvelinus sp. IW2-2015. The sequence continues at coordinate 12,724,068 of NC_036867.1, forward strand.
AAAAAAACATTGGTAATTTTCTAAAAACTCATTTCATACCTAAATCGTTCTCGCCTACTTTAGTCAGTAGTGCAAAACAGTCTGCTCGGAAGCAATTAAAAGAAAGGCTTGGGTACATATTTAAAAGCAATACCTAGCCTGGTAAATGTACACTCAAAAAAGGTAAAAGCTTAATTTAAAAGAGAGTAGTAGAATACAAACAAAAAAAACAATATGAAACAGTATGAGCAAAAAAAGCCCCCTCTATACAACCCCCCTTCTGCAACATACCCCACATTCCAGATACAGGAGGAATACAATGCTTTACACAGATTTTTGTATTTATTATTACAAATCAAGTGTGCATTTCCAGATCCCTCTGGTCTAGCCTGAGAGGGTTTGGGCTCAGTTTCTTTTGAGTCCACAAGTCTGAGGTGTCCATCATACCCCCGCCCATTCACTATGCCACAGCCAATCAGAAGGGGAGGTGTCGTCCTCGCATGGCTGCTGAGTTCACATGTGGGTTGAAGCCAAGGGGCATAGGTGGGGCCACAGCCTGGGAAGGGGAGCTCCAGGACTGGCCCGGAGGAGGGATGGGCGGGGGAGGGGTAGCATGGTTATAGAGGTGGATGCTGGTGGGGTTGGGCTTCCCTTCCACAGGCAAGGAGGGGCTGTGATTGTACTCAAAGCGATGGTCTTTGTCACCGCTGAACACCATGCTGCTAACACCTCCACCTCTGCCTGAAGGGAAGGGCTCTTGGAGTGAGGTGGCCAGGGACCCGGTAGCCGAGGACTGCTGAGTGCTGCTGCTGAACACTTCCCTCAGGTTGTGGGGGGGCAGGCCACCCCCCAACATGTGGCCCATGTAGCAGTCGCCAAAACCTGCAGGAGGGAAGGGTGGAGGGGGTGGGCGGCTGTAGTCACCGCCATAGCTGGGTCCTTCTGTGCCGGGGTGGGGTGGGTAGTCTGGCTCCGGGAGCCTTCCTCCCTCACCAGCTCCACCTGAGGTTGGCATAGGCGGCAGGTGGCCCATCTTATGCGCCATCTTCTGCCGGTAGTCCAAGTCCTCGCAGCGGGGAGGGGGCTCGGGTGGTTCAGGGGGTCTCTGGTCGGGGGGGAGGATGGGTCTGGAGGAAACTCCGCTCCCCTCGGACACTAAGGGGGAAAACACAAGACATGATGTTAGTTCAAAGCAAAGGGATAGTTCTCGTCCTACTTTGCAAGTTCGTATTCTACCATAGGGATATCCAAAATTAAAACCATTGTTTACAGAATTTGAGACAGATAATCCTACTGGATAGTCACAGCAGTGGAATACAAGTCTATACACATAATTTCTGCTTGCAAAAAATGAGGTTATAAATACGTCACAATATTCTCTATATGAGTAGATACCTGGCGAGACAGGGATAGGCTCTGGGGGCTGCTTGAGCTCAGAGGGTGGCGGAGGGGGTCCTCCTGCTGGTGCGTTTGTGCCGTCTGCATCGCCAGTTTCCTGCCTCTGCTGGGCCTGGAGGAGCTGGGCCAGCAGCATGGTGACTGCCGTCTGGGTGGCTGCCGACGCCTCCCCATCAGGCTTACCCTGCGATGCCGACGAGGGATGCGGCGATGGGGGCTTGGGCATGGGGGGCGTGCGGGGTGCTCCACCTGACTGAGGGAGCTTGTGGGGCTTGAGTGGAGGGTGTGGCTCTGGAGGCCGGTCGGAGTCGGAGTGTTCTGGCGGCAGGACCTTGGAGAGCTGCTGTAGAGTCTCGGGGTTGACCTTGGCAATCTGGGCCGGGTTGACAGCGCTCTTGGACTGGCCGAGCAGATTGAGGAGGACCGCCAGCTGTTCCTGGGTCAGTTGGGAGTTGGGAGCTTTTGAGTCTACTGGAGACAAAGAAAATATATTTTAGCAATTTACTAAAAAGTACCTCTTAATTCACACCAAGTTGTTATTAGTCGTTGCAATATAAGCCATTAAAGTGAGTGTGTAACTGATAAGGTGTGAGGCCAGTATGGAGGGGTGGCTTTGCGGTACTAGACTAAAGGCTCATTCACTCACCCAGTAGGGCTGAGGCAGCCACAGGTTGGCCTTTGAGCCCCCCAGGCGGAGGGAAGCCCTGGGGGGTGTTGCTACGACTGTCGTCTCCCAGCCCCAGCTCCTTACGGGGAGCCTTGGAGGCTGACAGCTCCTCTGGCATCTGCTTCTGCCTCCGCCGCTTCTTACTCCACAACTCGTGGCAGTCCTGCCACAGGGGTAGACTGGAGGAGAGAGATGGGAAGAGGACAGGAGACAAAATGGAAATAAGGATATCAAAGGGTGGGTCATCACAAAAATGATATTCTACAGTAATGAATCACAGACTACGAAGTAAAACGCCTTTGGCCAAACATACTCTGGTGGGGGCATCTTGGTTGGGTCCACATCTTTGAGGAACTCACTGCTTAGCGCCGCCTCGGCAGCACAGCGCTTACTGGGGTCCAGCGCCAGCATGTGGTCAAACAGGTCCAGGGCAGAGGGTGGTATACTGACCAAAGAGAAAGATGAAGTGGTTAGTCAAACACAGCCAAAGGATAATAACATTATTTTCATACACCAATGATGAGCCCAATTACTGAATTCAAACAAGCAGATCAACTCACAAAGCAAACTCTTCTCGCAACCTCCGCCGGTACTGTTTCTTTGGTTTCATGGTGTTGAAGTAGGGCAGCTTGATGACATCTGGCCACACAGCGGGGCAGGGGCTGCCACAGATACGACTGGAAGGGAGAAAAGCCAAAGGCCAGAGTAAAATATCACGCCCTAACAAGAAGACTGTCCAACGAGATAGCTGAAGGTCTTTCAGACCGTTAAAAGGGATACCGAGGATAAGAAATGTAGGGATTTATAGTACCCTTCTCGGACCACAACGTACCTGATCAGCTCTAACTGGGCAAGCTCCTGATTGGCTTGGAAAATAGGCTTCTTTGTGAAAAGCTCCCCCAGAATGCACCTGATTTAAGACAAAAACAGGGCGAATGCATGATTCTCTTTATAGAACCATCTGTCCTCGGTTTAAGAATCATGAATATCAGCCAGTGAAACACCACACCTAATCAACTAAACGTAGGTGTGTCTCTTACCCGCAGCTCCACACATCAATGGCAGGTGTGTACCTCTCCTCCCCCAGTAAAAGCTCTGGGGGTCTGTACCACAGGGTGATCACCTTGTTGGTGTACGGTCGGCTACAAGACAGGGACAGAAAAATGCATAAGTATCAATAATATCATCATCCACAACAAAACACAGTTGAGACCAATATGCTTGATGAAGTAAAACAGTCATAGATAAAGTAATACTTCTGAAAAGCGAACAACTATTGGCAGCAATCAACTCTAAGCCATATCGGGACACTTACCTCTCCTCAGAGTTATAAAGTCGAGCCAGTCCAAAATCTGCCAGCTTTATTTGACCCCTGGCGTAGAGAACAGAACACAGCATTAACGTGACTTCCGACTCCTTTCTGTCAAACAATTCTACTGATTCCGCAGCGGATATAAATTGTTTTTCATTCTTTGACTATCCTGGTCCCAGATCTGCTTTGGTGTGATAATGACCATAGGAGTTGACAAGACAGCACCGACAAATCTGGGACCAGCAGGCTAGCTATCCTGAGGAGCACTCACTTGTTGTTAAGCAAGATGTTGGAGCACTTGATGTCCCTGTGCAGGAAATTCTTCTTGTGGCAGTAGTCGAGGCCCTCCAGCAGCTGCCTCATGAAGGACTTGATGTGGCTCTCGTTGAAGTGGACCAGGCCAGACTCCAGCAGCCCCATCAGGTCGTGGTCCATGTATTCAAACACCAGGTAGAACGCACCTGTAAAAGGAGAACAAATGCATAGAGAAACAATGTAGACATGGGTCTGTATCCCAAATTGCACCCTATTCCCTATATAGGGCACTACTTTTGACCAGGGGTTCTCAAAGTGGGGTACCGCATCTAAAAATATTAAAACAATTAAAAATTATATATCAATATATATTTTTGTACATTTTGGCCAAGAGATCCATGGGATAAGTTTAGGGGGTGTAATACAATGTAATATTATTAATCTACAATGTGTTCTTAACCCTGGGCAACATGGGCCTAGAGGCTCACAGGGATATTTTCAATTTTTGTCGACCAATTATAAAATGTTCAACTCAAATCGGCAATCTTCTACCCCCCCCCCAAAAATGTTTTTTAAAACATAGAACGCATTGCAATTTAAGCTTTAAAACTATTAAATGTTCCCTCTGCCTCAATGCAAAATGTGTAGAATTGGAGGATATTAGCTTGAACAACTGCAAAATTCTCTCCCAATGCCAAGAGGCGGGCCTTTAAAATATTCCTTCCTAGGGCCCGAGACTTGGTTCATTTCCCATTGCACTGCCAAAGACATAAAACTCCTTGTATGCTATTTTTATCTCACTACCTTCTTGCCCTTTGTGCCGTTGTCTGTGCCCAATAATGTTTGTACCATGTTTTGTGCTGCTGCCATGTTGCTGTCATGCTGTGTTGTCATGCGTTGCTGCCATGCTGTTGTTGTGTAGTGTTGTGTCGTGTCGTCTCTCTTGTCGTGATGTGTGTTTTGTCCTATATTATTATATTTTTAATCCCAACCCCTGTCCCCACAGGAGGCCTTTTGCCTTTTAGTAGGCCGTCATTGTAAATAAGAATTTGTTCTTAACTGACTTGCCTAGTTAAATAAAGGTTAAACAGCTGATTCATCTGATTGCTATCACAAAAGGGGTCCCCGGCCCTAAAGTTATAGAACCTCTGCCATAGGGCCCTGGTCAAAAGTAGTGCACTATGTAGGGAATGGAGTGCCATTTAGGATGCAAAATGATAATTCAGTGGGTTTGCCATACGGACCTTTGTCGTTCTTGAAGTCCAGGGCGTCCTCCTTGTCAGTGACTATCTCCTTCATGTTGATGATGCTCTTGTGGTTGAGTTGGCGGAGGATCTTGATCTCCCTGATGGCGGTGATAGGGAAGCCCTCCTTCTCGTTGTCCAGGCGCACCTTCTTCAAGGCCACCATCTCAGCTACACCACAGGGATAGAGATAAAGGGCAGAGGATATTAGAAGATACCTTTTCATACATAATAGTTACCCTGGGCATAGAAAGACTAACATTTTGATTCAAGAGTCTGAGTTTGCAAACAGATTATTCTGTTTGGTTAAAATGTTGATGGTAAAATAATACATCGTAAGCATTTAGTAGTCATCACCTGTATCTTTGTCTTTTGCCTTGTACACCTGGCCGTAGGTGCCTTCTCCTGTGATGCCGATGATCTCAAACTTGTCCACACACCGTTTACCCCAATCGATCTCAGTCTCTTTGATCTCCCCAAAGCGTGGGCCGCAGATCCTGAAAAAAAAAAAAAAACAACAACAAGAGATTAGGTCAAGCGGTGGTTCTCAACCCCAGGCAGTAGAGCTTATTGAGGAGCATAGGCCATTGCCGTGGTAGGGTGAGACATGGAAAGTCAAGGGGCCCAGACATACTTGGGCCTGCGGCGAAGCGTGGTGGTCTTCTTCTCGTCATATGGGCTGTGAGGGGAGGAGGCGCCTGTGGGTAGCTCGGGAGGAAGTGGCAGGTCGCTCAGGAGGTGGCGTGCCTTCTGACGCTCTGCTGGATTCTTCCCTGATAGCGATGGTAAGACGTCCTTCAAGCTGCACAGGGGAGGAAGATAAGATGAGAAGTTAGGCTATGGAAAGAGGGGAAGGCATGTATGAGAGTGAAAAAATGTATGAGTTCTCTTAATCATAAAAACTCTTTATTATGTTCCGATTACCTGTCTGCTCCAGCTAAGTGCTCGAGGATGTTCAGGGGCAGGTGTAGAGCTGTCAGTGTAGAGGCAGTTGGGGCAGTGACTCGCTCCTTCTCTTTGCCCTGTCCAGATGCTGGTACTTTCCTCTTGTCTCGTTGCACCGAGGGGACATCCTTTCCCTTCACATCTCTATCTCTGCTGGGCTTGGGGGGCTCTGTGCTCCTCTTGAAAGTCCTGTCTGCGGGGGACTGGGGCTGGCTCGACACAGGGGTCCTGGGGCCCTTCTTAGTGGCGTGGTTGGTCTTGGGGCTGGGTTGGTGGGAGCCTGCAGAGGGAACCTTGGTGGGAGTTGAGGTGTTACTGGAGCTCTTGGCCCGGGCAGCTGCCTCGGCAGCTTTGGCCTTCTTCTGCTTGCTGAGCTCGGCCGCCAGGCTGCTCTTGAAGGTCAGTGTGCTGGGGGAGAGGCTGGAGGGCCGGCTGCGGGAGCGAGAGTGTCGGTGGCGGCTGCGTGAGCGGGAGTGCCTCGAGGGGGAATACGGACTCCTGCTTCGAGACTTGCCAGATCGCCTGGAGAAAGGAGAGACACATGAATTTCTCATAGGAGAAAAGTTCCCTTTAAAGAGCGACTGCCTTTAAAAAGGAACAAATCCCTTTGAAAATGGTCTGTGTGGCGTCGATTAGCCAGAAACAGTTACTCTAGTGTCAGAATTGCCTACAAAGTGTAAGTAGGATAATTTTGGTCATAAAGTCAGTATCCTCAACAACAAAAATAAAAGAGTTTGGAATATCCATGCATCATAACAGGTAAATGAAGGCTGGATTTAGATTGAACAATGTCCATTTCTCCTCCAACATGGGGTGAATAGCAGCTGTGATTGCTTTCTATCCAATAGCATAGACAGTGAGACAGACCTGCCCAGCAGCTCCGACTTCTGTTTACATAAGATAACGTCACACATTTTCTTTACTTGAGAAATACTGCAAACACCTTACATGTAAAATTGCACAACAAACACCCTCGGCAAAAACAACAAAATTACAGATTTCTTGAGTTCTTAGATTCATTATGGTTATTTTGAGGAAGTAAAATAGGCTTCCGCGTCTAGTGTCTCATGGGTGACATATCATTAACCAAATGCAGAGTCGGTCAGGAAACACACCAAGAATTAAATCAAATGTTTCTAATAAGCAAACAGAAAAACATGTGCCAATTGGTATGCTGTGTCTCTTTAAAATGTTCTTATTGTCTAATAAGTGCTATTTTAGCAGACTACTGGAATGGCAAATAAACACTTTCAGTGGCATTGAAGGCATCATTACAATCTGAATCACAATCTAGTAAAACAGTTGTACTAAATGAGTTTCACAAAGCTTTGCTCTCTTGGGTGATCCAGATTCTGCCCTCAAATTTACATATCTCTCTCTCAGTACTACTAAATTCAAAAAAATATATATATATAATACATTCAGGAGGGTAACACCTATTAATAATTCGCTTTCAGCCAGTACAGTAACCTCTGATCAATTGCTTACCTTACGTCTGGACTTGGGCTCAGTGACTTTCGGTATGGACTTCGTGATCGCCGACGGGTACCGTAGGGACTTGAAGCAAGTTCTCCCTGTTCGAATGGACTATGTCGGCCATAACTTGGAGACCTGCGCCAGTTGAATGGGCTCGTTGGAGACCGCTTTCTTTTGTTGCTTGAGTATGAACTGGGCGACTTTGAAATGTTGTAGGCACCATAGACCTCAGAATCTCGGCTGTAGTATGTTGAAGTAGGGGACAGCCTTTTGTTCCCATAACTGGGGCTTCTTCTAGATATAAACTGGTTATTATAACTACCACTGGGAGACTGGTATCCATAGGAATACGATTTCCCATGTGGGCTATCTGCCTTGAAACCAGGACTTCTTCTGTAGGCCCCGAGTTCTTCACGGTCATCTCGGTATGATTGTGGTGCATCCCTGTACGCAGACGGGGGCTCCTTTTCAGAACGCGTCTTACTTTTGTGCCGTTTAGACTCCTTTTTGTCCAAAGACATGGGGGCCAAGGTTGTAGACGTCTTCTTGCCGTTACTGTCAATGTTTCTCGCACCGTCTCGGTTGTTTTTGGTGGCGCTCAGGCTACTACCACGAGATTTCGAAGTGTCCCTCTCACGGCTCTGGCGTTCCTTTCTTTTCGGTTCCTTCTCTTGTCTATTCCTCTCGGATGAACCACTGATTTGTTCACCCTTCCTGAGATGCAATACAGCCCTGTCTCTTCGAGACCTTCTCTCTTGGGATGTCGGTCCGTTCATGCCTGTGAACTCAACTTCGCTAAGTCGGTCGACCAAAATAGTAGCATGCGGTTCTGGTTTCGGCGAAGGGCTCCCAGAAAAGCGTTCTGATTGGGAACTCACATCGTCATATTCCACTAAAGTCCGAAGTTCACCTCTTGAAAGAGTGCCTCTCCGTTCACTGTCTGGTTCATCTGGCGTATGCCATTGTGCTTTCTCCCTAGCGTGACTGTGTTTCTTTCGGATAGATGACGACCGCCTCTTCTCCCGGTGTTTCTCTCGGTGCGGAGTAGCACCGCTTCCAGGTTTAACGTTACTGCGCCGCTCCTGTCTGGCACTTCTCTGTGCCGACGGGCTTCTTCCCCGACCCTCGCGAAACACCTCAGAGTTAGGCATTTTTCAAAAAGATGTGATATATACTTTTGGTAATATTAGTTGTCTTTAGTGTTATGTTCCTTGCCACACAAAACATTTGCTACAAATTAGCTAGCAAGCTAAAGCTAACTAGCTAGTCACTAACTGGTAGTGAGCTATTCCAAGCGACAATCCATCGGATTCATCAAACAAGTCCATCCAATGTTTACCTCGAGATTAAATTCTGATAATACGAGAAAAATAAATCAAATCATTAGAATCCTGGTCTGCAATTCCAAAGATTTGCTAGCTGGCTAGCCAGAGCTAACTAGCTAGCAACTGTAGCTAACTAGCTAGCAACTGTAGCTAGCTAAGCAGTGTCTCGTAATTGCATTCCATTCCATGCTTAGTGTAGCAGGCCCAATGTCTCCTGCTCGAAAGGAAATGTTTCTTGAGGAATATCGCAGCTCAGATCGGCTTTAAAAATATATTCCCAAAGTGCTGAAAATAAGGAAAAAACATTCACTTTTTAGGACAAACTTCTTTACGCTTGCCATCACACTCCAGTTTGGACTAACAAGGAAGTAGGTAGCTAACTAGCACGCAAACCGTAGCTTTCAAACTGAAGGCCTACTATTCCGCTGTTACGTCCAATGATGTGCAGATCAGTGTTTACGTCACTACCAAAGGAAAACTCCTGACACATTTAAGTTCCTCCACATTGGGAATGAAAATAGTCAATCTAACATATTTAAGTAATTTTTCATTCCAAATATCATACTGCGTTACTTTGTATTACCTATAGCCAGGCCAAAATATACAACCCCTGGGATGCGCCAAGAAGTGGTTACGGGGCGAGAGCCAATAACACTGAATGTGTGATTTTGGTTGGGGGGGGGGGGGGGGTATAGCCTACATGTCATATGGGACAAACAGCATCATATCAAACTATACTGAACAAAAATATAAACGCAAAATGCAACAATTAAAGATTTTGCTGAGTTACAGTTCGTAATGAAATCAGTCAATTGAAATGAAATAATTAGGCCCAGATCTATGGATTTCACATGACTGGCAGCCAGGCCCAGCCAATCAGAATGAGTTTGGAACATTTTATTTCAGCTCATGAAACCAGCACATTACATGTTGCGTTTATATTTTTGATCAGTATAGGTATATTAATAACTCAGATTTTCGCCCCGCGTCACCATTTGAGAGTCAGGCGCTACAATTATTATTCCTCACTGGTCAAGATTATGTAAGTAAGCATTTCACTAGAAGGTCTACACCTGTTGTATTCGGCGCATGTGCCTAATACAATTTCATTCAGCCAAAATTAATGTTGGAAAGAGAACATGGGTCATTTTAGTTTGCAATGTCTACTGTGAATATTACATACAAAATATTAAAATAGTCAATTTACAGCTGTGTTGCACTGATTGTTCCGTTATTGCAATGTAAGTCTCAGAATAAAAAGGATTTGTTTGTAAAAAATTATAATCACTTTATTTGTCTATCCAATAGCTCACAAAACAAGAACTGAAAGGTACACAGCATTTCAATTATTGTACCCAGTAACAGTAGGATACATTAGTGTTTTTGTTAAGGATGTGAATAAACAGTCAACATAACTACACAATACAGGTATAACCAACATCCATATTGAAATTGATCTTCAGTTTGATAAAGCAAATCAAAGATAAATATTACAAATTGAAAGTAAAAGGATATTAAAACATGGCAATACATGTGTACAGTAAAAATAATAATAATACTCACATTAAAAGAAACAGTTTCCTGTGGAGAAAATACACCTGCATTCACATTACTGCAACAAAATGTAATACAAAGTCCTACATAGTCTCACGAACCAGACCTGGCCTTGCTCAATAAGACCTGGCCCAGTCCATTGTGATTAAGCCGAGCAATAGGAAAATAACTTAATAAAAACATTTGTCATTTGAGACAACAGAGTTGCCAAGTAGGGGCTTGGACCCACGCACGTGCGTACACACACACCGAACTTGATATAGGTCAGTCAAAAAGCAAGGTAGCACCATGGAAGTAGATAATGGTATGCTACAGAATGCTACAAGAGCAAAGGGGGGAGGGGGGGGGGGTTCTAAGATGACATGGATTTGTTTTAAGGTCATACCATGGATCATTTAGCTATTTGATTTGGAATTTTAGGAGCCTTTTAGGTATCCCCAAATAATAAATAAAGCATGACAAAATATTACTTGGCCTTTACTACTATAGCCCATATAAACGCAATGAATTACACATTCATAAACAGCAAGACAGCACAAAAATAAATCATAAGGAATAAGGTTTTGAAGTGTCTGTCCTATATCAAGGAGATAAGAAAGCTCAGGAATATATATATATATTTTTAAACAAACACATTTAACCCCTTATTTTTGTTGGCACAAAACTACCTCCATTCATTTGTATGGGTTACCTTTAGGACTGGTCCAGCGACACTTGTGGACGTCAAAGCAAAACACGGAGAACCCCGTTGTGTTAGTGAGTCTACGATTTTCTGGATGTCTCCTGGTTTGACAAACAGCTCTGTAGCTCCGCCACTTTCCACTGCAGATGCGGAAGGGCGACATAGGCGGATGAAGTGGATTGAGACGTAGCCCATGCTAGATCTCTCTAGCTCAAACTGACAGATTTTGATGGGATTTTTTAAAATTATGTTATTTAGATAACACACCGGTGCATCAATAGACTCTAGGGGGTTTTAACATCAAGTTGTAAGACTGAAAAGGTCAAACTATCATGGGGTGAGTTTCCCCAAAAACATATTTTTTAAATTAAAAAATATATGTTAAACAGCTTTGAGTTGGAATGGTGTGGGTGCATACCAACAAAAAATATTGATGAGAGTAGACAGCTGATTGGCCAGCTCCTCATCCTTTATGCGGAAATAAAAAGCTTTTTTTTTTTTTTTAACTGTCAGAAACACATTTGTGGTGGTTTTGAAGTGTTTTTTCTCCAATTCATGCTTTGGCCAAAAAGTATAGAGTATAGAATGAGTCACGACATTATACGGGTATGAGTTATCAGAATTTTAAACTTTTAAAATAGATCCACCGGACAATTACTTTAAGGCTTAATTTTACCAATCAGAATAAGCTCTTTTGCCAAATCAGAACTGGACTGGCTGTCTAAGGCTGTCTACACTTGACACTTACATGCGACTTCGCCTATCAGAATATGAACATCACATTGAAAAAGACCGGTATAGATGCAAAAGTCGCATTGTGGTCGGATCTGTCTGACCACTTCAAGAGGTGGTCAGAGACGCATGTGTGGATTTCTTCTCATTCTGGACCCAATCAGGCTACCGAAGGTGCATGCAGTGGGCCACATCAGCACTCCGCCCACAAGTTTCCAGAAAACTTGTGTTTTGGGAGAGAGAAGCACCTTTTTTTTCATTAAATGTTGAAGGAAATACGTTCCTAGCGTGTAAGAAAGATGTTTGCTGGCTTCAATTAGCTAGTTGGCTAGCATTTATTAGAAAAACAAGGTTGTTTGGCTAGTTAAGCTAATCTGTAAGAAATCCCTTTAGCGTTGCTAACTACAGTACCAGTCAAACGTTTGGACACACCTACTCATTCAATGGTTTTTCTTTATTTTTACTATTTTCTACATTGTATAATAATAGTGAAGACATCAAAACTATGAAATAACATGTGGAATCATGTAGTATACAAAAAAGTGCTAAATCAAAATGTATTTTATATTTGAGATTCTTCAAAAGTAGCCACTCTTTGCCTTGACAGCTTTGCACACTTGGCATTCTCTCAACCAGCTTCACCTGGAATGCTTTTTCAACAGTCTTGAAGGAGTTCCCACATATGCGGAGCACTTATTGGCTGCTTTTCCTTCACTCTGTGGTCCAACCCATCCCAAACCATCTCAATTGGGTTGAGGTCGGGTGATTATGGAGGCCAGGTCAGCACTCCATCACTCTCCAGCCTGGAGGTGTGTTGGGTCAGTGTCCTGTTGAAAAACAAATGACAGTGGGACTAAGTGCAAAACAGATGGGATGGCGTATCTCTGCAGAATACTGTGGTAGCTATGCTGGTTAAGTGTACCTTTAATTCTAAATAAATCACTGACAGTGTCACCAGCAAAGCACCCCCACATCGCCTCCTCCATGCTTCACGGTGGGAACTACACATGCAGAGATCATCCGCTCACCTACTCTGCGTCACAAAGACATGGCAGTTGGAACCAAAAACCACAAATTTGGGCTCATCAGACCAAAGGAAAGATTTCTACCTGTCTAATGTTCATTGCTCGTGTTTCTTGGCCCAAGCAAGTCTCTTCTTATTGGTGTCCTTAAGTAGTGGTTTCTTTGCAGCAATTCGACCATGAAGGCCTGATTCATACAGTCTTCTCTGAACAGTTGATGTTTCTTCATAGCGCGTGATGGTTTTTGCAACTGCACTTGAAGAAACTTTCAAAGTTCTTGAAATTTACCAGATTGACTGACCTTCATGTCTTAAAGTAATGATAGACCGTTGTTTCCCTTTGCTTATTTGAGCTGTTTTTGCCATAATATGGACTTCTGTATACCACTCCTACCATGTCACAACACAACTGATTGCCTCTAACACTTTAAGCAATGAAATTCCACAAATGAACTTTTAACAAGGCACACCTGTTAATTGAAATGCATTCCAGGTGACTCTCATTAAGGTGGTTGAGAGAATGCCAAGAGTGTGCAAAGCTGTCAGCAATGCAAAGGGTGGCTACTTTGAGGAATCTCAAATATATTTTGATTTGTTTAACACTTTTTTGGTTAGTACATGATTCCTATGTGGTATTTTATAGTTTTGATATTTTCACTATTATTCTACAATGTAGTGTTAGTGCAAAAACCAAAACGTGCACCCCTTGGGGTACCGCAGAACGAGTTTTGGAAACTCTGGTCTACTTGTTCACAATCACAATGGACATCAAGGCATCAATGTTAATGACAGTGTGAATTTCTCGTCAATAACAATACAGTGATAAGCAGTCTGCCTGCCTTCCCGCTTTTGGAACAACAGCTACCATTGTTAACGGCGCAGACAAGACCATCTCGTCATTATGTACAGTACCTCATTATATATTATGTACAGTACCTCACAACATCACCTTGCCAACCTGGGAAGGTAGAGAAGAGATCGAATCAAATGCTCGCTGTGGTAAACAGTAACTTCTGGCGGTTACTGAAGCCAATGTGGCATGTTGAATACATTTTCTTCGCACGAGTTTGGCTCTAACATTTGAACCGCTTTGGCTATAAGCTATTATTACTCCCCTCTATGATGATCACAAGGCACGTTAGAAGGGAATGTCACAAAAACCACAATTTGGCCACCATAAGAATATAATTTAATAGCAATGTCATAGGATTGGAAAGGCTGTCCTTAGGGCTATGGAGTGGAAAGGCTATCCTTAGAAGGGCTCTGATAGGCCAGATCGTTCTGCTTCGGTTTGCCACAGAGTGTCGTGCAGTACGCCTGAATTAAAACCCAGACAGTTATATTGGTGCCATAATCTCCGAGTACGAGGTCTAAAGGGGATAAAATGCAACCGAGGTGGTTTGATGAACCATACTCTTTTGATGAGTAACCTTGCTGGAGACTTGGAGACTTGAAGACTTGTGTTAGCTTCCTGAATTCATCCCAATGGGCTTTAGCTAAGTGGGCTAACAGTCTTCTGACATGCAGGAGACCTGGTTCGAACCCAGTCAGTCACAAGAGCAAGATTAAATAGGGAGTGGAAAGGCTCGACAGGGTTATTGAACTATATTCCTAAGGGGGCAAAATAATGTTTTTTTGTGACCTTCCTTTCTAACGTGGCGTGTGAGCATCAGAGGGGAACAGAAAGCCCATGCTTTCCACCTGGCCACCCCTACTCTGGTCAATAGCCCTGCACCCCCCACGGTAAACTTGCCCAAGCCTCCCCCATTTCTCCTTTACCCAAATCCAGAAAGCTTATGTTCTGAGAGAGCTGCAAAATTTGGACCCCTACAAATTAGAGACCCCCAAAGATTGGAAAGCTGCCGCGGTCATCCCCCTCTTCAAAGGGGGAGACACTCTAGACACAAACTGCTACAGACCTATATATATCCTACCCTGCCTTTCTAAGGTCTTGGATAGCCAAGTTAATAAAACAGATCACCGACCATTTCGAATCCCACCGTACCTTCTTCGCTATGCAATCTGGTTTCCGAGCTGGCCATGGGTGCACCTCAGCCACGCTCAAGGTCCTAAATGATATCATAACCGCCATCGATAAGAGACAATACTGTGCAGCTGTATTCATCGACCTGGCCAAGGCTTTCGACTGTCAATCACCACATTCCTATCGGCAGACTCAACAGCCTTTGTTTCTCAAATGACTGCCTCGCCTGGTTCACTAACTACTTCTCAGATAGAGTTCAGTGTGTCAAATCAGAGGGCCTGTTGTCCGGACCTCAGGCAGTCTATGGGGCTGCCACAAGGTTCAATTCTCGGGCCGACTCTTTTCTCTGTATATATCAATGATGTCGCTCTTGCTGCTGGTGGCGCTCTGAACGCAGACGACACCATCCTGTATACATCTGGCCCTTCTTTGGACACTTAATTAACCTCCAATGCCATACAACTCTCCTTCCATGGCCTCCTACTGCTCTTAAATGCAGGTCAAATTAAATGCATGCTCCTCAACCGATCGCTGGCCGCACCTGCCCGTTCTGACTTAGAATATGTGGACAACTACAAATACCTAGGTGTCTGGTTAGACTGTAAGCTCTCCTTCCAGACTCACATTAAGCATCTCCAATCCAAAATAAAATTGGCTTCCTATTTCGCAGCAAAGCAACAAAGCATCCTTCACTCAAGCTGCCAAACATACCGATCCTTGACTTCGGTGATGTCATTTACAAAATAGCCTCCAACACTCTACTCAGCAAATTGGATGCAGTCTATCACAGTGCCATCCGTTTTGTCACCAAAGCCCCATATACCACCCATCACTGCGGCCTGTACGCTCTCGTTGGCTGACCCTCGCTTCAAACTCGTCGCCAAACCCACTGGCTCCAGGTCATCTATAAGTCTTTGCTAGGTAAAGCCCCCGCCATCACTGGTCACAATAGCAGCACGCGCTCCAGCAGGTATATTTCACTGGTCACCCCCAAAGCCAACACTGCCTTTGGCCGCATTTCCTTACAGTTCTCTGCTGCCAATGACTGGAACGAATTGCAAAAATTACTGAAGCTGGAGATCCATATCTCCCTCACTAACTTTAAGCACCAGCTGTCAGAGCAGCTCACAGATCACTGCACCTGTACATAGCCCATCCAACTACCTCATCCCCATACTGTTATTTATTTATTTTGCTCCTTTGCACCCCAGTATCTCTACTTGCACATTCATCTTCTGCACATCTATCACTCCAGTGTTTAATTGCTAAATTGTAATTATTTCACCACTATGGCCTATTTATTGCCTTACCTCCCTTATCTTAACTCATTTGCACACACTGTATATATACTTTTTTTCCCTCTATTGTGTTAGTTATTCCATGTGTAACTCTGTCGCACTACTTTGCTTTATCTTGGCCAGGTCGCAGTTGTAAATGAGAACTTGTTCTCAACTAGCCTACCTGGTTAAATAAAGGTGAAATAAAAATAAAATAAAAACCCCTAGGTTGCATTAAAGTCACTCAATAGTTGCATGATAAGCCTTGCAGAGTAAACGGTCTTTATGGGAAATGTAGTTGCAGACGGTGTGCTCTAACTATGGTGGCAGAGATGGTCATCTTTGGTGCATAGCCACAAGTCACCAGCCTGTTGTGACATGAATCAGGGTAATGTTCAGAGAAAACCTTTGGCGGTACTACACAAACTAAATATTCAGGTTTCAAAATGTTTTGTTTCCCTGCCTATTGAACACAACTACTTTGCCAAAAAACGTGCAGTATTTAAGAAAAAAGTTCACGGAGGACCTTAAAGAGCGACTGACCCTAAAAAGCAACTTCGTGGAGACCCATATGGCTGCGCACAATTGGCCCAGCGTTGTCTGGGTTAGGGGAGGCTTTACTTGGCTCATCGCGTTCTAGCAACTTCTTGTGGCAGACCAGGCGCCTGCAGGCTGACTTCGGTCATCAGTTGAACAGTGTTTCCTCCGACACATTGGTGCGGCTGGCTTCCTTGTTAAGTGGGCGGGTGTTAATTAAGGAGCGCGGTTTGGCGTGCCATGTTTTGGAGGACGCATGACTCGACCTTCGCCTTTCCCCGAGCCTGTTGCAGCGATGAGACAAGATCGCAATTGAATATGACTGAATTGGGGAGAAAAAGGGGGGTGAAAAAATATGGCCTAAGTAGCATCGAGTCAAACATTTAGTGTCAAAATGTACTACTAAGTGTATTTGTCCAAAACTGATATTTGCGAGACGATAAAAAATAAATTATATGTCACGGAATGAAGATTAACATAAGTTTTAATACTGCCCACAAGCCAGCACCCAAGTAATCATCAATTCGGAGCACAGCTCCACACTACCTGATCATAATGCCTATGGGGCTAGTCAAGGACATTTCATTTATTTAACTAGGCAAGTCAGTTAAGAACAAATTCTTATTTACAATGACGGCCTACCCCGGACGACGCTGGGCCAATTGTGCGCCGCCCTATGGGACTCCCAATCATAGCCGTATGCGATACAGGATGTGTACATGGGACAATATCTCTAAATTTCAATGATTTAAAAACTTCAACCCAACTATAAATTGTAGAAATTCATATACAAATATTGAAAGCATTTAATGAGACAACTAAAATGATGTACATTGTGTAACTTATAGACGGTCCCTACTATTCCCAGAGATAGGCTATCCAAAGTCAAACCAACTTTGCCAAGGTAGCACACCAGCCGGCTGAAGCTAATTGGCTAACTCTTCCCATCTGCGAACACACAAGAGACACCTACATCAAACCATACCACGAAACCAACTCCCATTTGAATTCAGTCATGGAAACTAGCATTTCTTAATGAACCAAGTCTAAAACAAGGCAAAATTAGGAAGTGCAGTAGCCCTTTAAGACCAAAGATCTATGACATGTTTAGATATAATCCAGTTGACCCAGCCTGTAACAAGTGGGTCTGAGGCAGCAGTAATGGAAAGGACTTGGTGATATAGAAACCAAGAGAAAACGTGACAGAGAATATGGTGATTTCTGGTAATGCTCCTTAATTACAGGACCTAACTTTTCCAATGGAAAAAGTAAATTAAGTAAAGGACAGGTAAATTACCAAACAAGTTCAGGTAAAAACTGTCAAGTTTCACACCCTTCTACCATAATGAACGAGAACCCAAAGAATTGGTCTTCTCTCCAAGAATGAATGAAAGGGAGTGTAAATAATGAAACTGTGATTCCCCTCACAACAGAGGAGAACAAAGCTTGTTAGTGTGCTTATGTATACGATTTTGAAGTTTTGAAAACTTAAGAGTGTATGCATCAATAGTACATCTAGATTTTTGGTTTCTTTTTTAAATAATTCAGTGCCTAACTAGTCCTGGGCCTAGAAAGAAGGACATGCTCCTACAGAAAGTATGATCAGCTTAGCCTATAATAATAGACTAAACCAGATTTGGCACAATTAGAAAAATATAACTCAATTGATTAAAACAAAGTAATTTCAATATGACTGAAATATGTGGTCTAATATCCATCTTACAATATAGTCATCTCGGTTTTCATTTGAAACCCGTTTTGTCATTGCTTCGCTTGTTTGTAGCATTGCAAACTTTGTGGACTATTTGTATTCAACTATGAAGTTAACGGCAGTCAGAGACAAACACTTTGATTGTGTTTCTGAGATGGTGTGTAAAGTTATGCGGGAGGGAAAAAGATATTCTGACACTTTAGCTGTTCTACAAGTGGTCTGAAGCAGTTGTTAGATACAAGTGTTTTCAAATGGAAAGTTAGTAATGATGGTTTTGTGAAAAAGCGCTGAGATTTAACGATGCTCCTACGAAATTTCTAACGAACTTAGCCTTAAGATGCTTTTGGGAAACCCAACCCTGGAGGCATGCAGGCTTTTTTCCTCTCATTCAAATCAGGTTAATTGGTGTCAAATAATTTCAGTTGGAAATGGTCCCTCAGAAATAGGAAAATGTTCTGGGTTTGGGGCTGTTCAAGATCTCAGTCATAACATGACCATGGTCTTGTTGGGTATGCTTACATTTAACTTCTTATGGCTGCAGGGGCAGTATTGAGTAGCTTGGATGAAAGGTGCACAGAGGTGCCCAGAGTAAACAGCTTGCTCCTCAGTCATAGTTGCTAATATATGCATAGTATTATTAGTATTGGATAGAAAACACTCTGAAGTTTTTAAAACTGTTTGAATTATGTCTGAGTATAACAGAACTCATATGGCAGGCAAAAACCTGAGAAAATCCAAACAGGAAGTGGAAATTCTGAGGCTGGTGGATTTTCAACCAAGCTCCCATTGAAATCCCAGCGAGATATGGATGAGTTTTCACTTCCTACGGCTTCCACTAGATGTCAACAGTCTGTAGAACTTTGTCTGATGACTCTACTGTGAAGGGGGGCCGGATGAGAGGAGAATTAGTCACCACTGCCATGAGGTGACCATGCGCTTTCACATGAGGACCTCCGTTACACCGCTCATCTGAAGTCAATCTAATTCTCCGGTTGGAACGTTATTCAAGATGTATGTTAACAACATTCTAAAGATTGATTCAATACATCGTTTGACATGTTTCTACTGACTGTTAAGGAACTTTTGGACATTGTCACGTTTTAGTGAGCACGCTTTGTGACTTTGTAATTGTTTACCAAACACGCTAACCAAAGTAGCTAATTGGACATAAATAACGGACATTATCGAACAAATCAAGCATTTATTGTGGACCTGGGATTCCTGGGAGTGCATTCGGATGAAGGTAAGGGAATATTTATCATGTAATTTCTGGTTTCTGTTGACTCCAACATGGCGGCTAATTTGACTATAGTTCTGAGCGCCGTCTCAGATTGGTTTGGTTTGCTTTTTCCGTAAAGTTTTTTTGAAATCTGACACAGCGGTTGCATTAAGGAGAGGTATATCTATAATTCCATGTGTATAACTTGTATTATCATCTACATTTATGATGAGTATTTCTGTTGAATAGATGTGGCTATGCACTATCACTGGATGTTTTTGGAATTAGTGAACGTAACACACCAATGTAAACTCAATGGTTTTTTTTTATATAAATATGAACTTTATCAAACAAAACATACATGTATTGTGTAACATGAAGTCCTATGAGTGTCATCTGATGAAGATCAAAGGTTAGTGATTAATTTTCTCTATTTCTGCTTTTTGTGACTGCTATCTTTGGCTCGAAAAATGGCTGTGCTTATTCTGTGGCTTGGTGGTGACCTAACATAATCGTTTGTGGTGCTTCGCTGAAAAGCATATTTGAAATCGGACACTTGGTGGGATTAACAACAAAATTACCTTTAAAATGGTATAAAACACATGTATGTCTGAGGAAGTTTAATTATGAGATTTCTGTTGTTTTGAATTTGGCGCCCTGCACTTTCACTGGCTGTTGTCGTATCATCCCGTTACCGGGATTGCAGCCATAAGAATTTGTTATATTCACGTTTTTTTTTTAAAGTCATATTTAAATCAGCCTACAAAGAGCCAAGCCCAATGTTTTTACCACATTAACTCTGTGCCATCTCTAACATGTGGTCCAGAAGAACTAAAGAGGCTGCAGGTTTGAGGAGTGTCAGAGCATAGAGGATCGAATGAGCAACAAGGATTATGGGACTGCCAAGTCTGTCCATGAACCACTTGCCACAGTCAGTGCCACTCACCTTTTGTTCAACCAACCAGTTACTTCTGATCCAAGACTAGAATCCCTGGGTACCAGAACCAGGATTAAGGGGCTTCTATGGGCACAAATAAAATGCAAAAATAGGTGAAATATTTATATACACAAAGCAGTCATCACTGACCCCCTTGTCACTATAAAATGCAGCATCTCTCTCTAATCCTCTTGGCCAAACTTTTCCTTTTCTTCTTGCCGTTTTTCTCTTTACTGTCCTCCATCTTTCTCGCTCGGATCTCTCTCATCAGGTCAAAGAAAACCTGCAAAGATGAGTATAAACACAGTCCGTCTACAGATATGGCACCATGTTACTATGTAACATCCAAGACAACCTACTCTGCAGTTTGTGAATGCAGAGGAGCTGGGAGCAGAATGCTGAGCCCTGGATGGTAGATGCAACCCCATCTGGCTCACCTTGTCGACATTGGCACGGGTTTTGGCAGAGGTCTCCACGTAGCACACGCCCCACTGTTCAGCACGCGCCTTGGCCTCTTCCGCGCTGACCTGCCGCCGGTCCTCCAAGTCAGACTTGTTCCCCACCAGGAGGAAGGGCGCACTCTCATCCTCCTTCACCCGCAAGATCTGCTCCCTGCAGAGCAGAGTCATTAGATGACAGCGGAGCTATGACATGTAACAACTATGGGACTATGATATGTAACTACATGGAGTTGTTATGCTGCTCAACCTGAAGTCTGCTGTAGCTGCAAACGACTCTGCCTCAGTGATGGAGAAGACACAGAGGAAGCCCTCCCCACTGCGGAAGTAGTTGTCCCGGATGGCAGCATAGTCCTCTTGTCCCGCAGTGTCCAGGATGTCTATCTGGACCTCCTCCCCATCCAGAACTACCTTTTTCCTATAGCTGTCCGCTTTGGTTGGTTCATAGTCCTCAACAAACTAAGGGGGTAGCATCAACAGACAATAAATTACTACCAAGTGAGTTCATGCACACAACTGCAAAATTGGGGAAATGAGATCAGCCTAGAATCAAGGCCAGCCAAACTGACGTTTGGTTTAGACCACCAGAAGGTTCCAGGAATGTATATCTTTTCTTATCAACCGAATGTGCCGCTTAGTTCATGGAGGTTACTCATGTAACTGGTTCTGATATCCACCAAAGCGGTTCGTACAAAGAGCGGTTTCTGTTCTCTTCATACAAATTTGGCTTGCAGATCTCCTTTCCTACACAAACAGTAATTGCCTGATGAGCTTCCCTGACGTTATCCTGAACATCCCAAAACAATTCTGAAAACATTTCACTTACCGTTGCAAATAGTTACAGCATTACCATATTCAAGTCATTTGCCATTTTCTAATTAGCCTTAAGAACATAGGAATATGGCTGCAGTTTGTGCTACAATAGTTAATAAGGCAATAAAAAGAAAAATGTAATTGTGTGTATACATCAGCCTAGAACATCCACATCGGTGCATCCCTAATGCAAACATCTAAATTGAGAGTATGTAGAAATGATAATGGACCAATATAAGTCAAAAGTTGACAACTCTTTTCAGTTTTTTTTATTTATTTTGACTATTTTCTACATTGTAGAATAAAGCTCTGATGAAGGCCGTGAAGCCGATACGTAAACTTATTAAAAGATCAGTGATACTATCAAGAGCAGTGTGCGGTTTCCTATTTCCTTCAGAATAATAGTGACGACATCAAAATTGTGATGAGGTAGGTAGATTGGATGGGCTTTTTACAGATGGGCTGTATACAGCTGCAGCGATTATTTAGCTGCAGCTGAAACCTTTGCATATCGCGGGGACTATTCAATGCTTGTGCAGTCCGCCACAGGAAGTTTTATCGCGGTATTGTTCAAATGTGCTGGAAATGTTCAAAAAGTACTGATACACACTGAAATCATTTCACCAAGTTTAATATTGAAAACCAACAAATAAAATTAGCAGCACTATGCACTTTTTGTGTACATAAACAGTAAGATAATAACATTAAAGATGACACCATGTGGCCATGAGGTAAAAGCTTCCCTAGTGCAGGTTTAAATGAACACAACCTTAAGATATCAAATAAACAAATAAAATTAGCAGCACTCGCTTTGAAGTGAGGCACGGCAACCTTCAACAGCCTCAGAAAGCCAGGCCTCTCAACAATTTGAAATGGCATCATGTCCTTCGCAATGTAATGTGAAAGTGCTGCAATGAGGTCTTTCATATTACATTGCCATGGACATGATGCCATTTTAAACCGGTAGCCATTTCATCCCTACAGTGTGGTGAAGGCGCAACGGCGCCTCTTCAACCTCCGGGGGCTGAAGAATTTTGGCTTGCCATCTAAAACCCACAAACTTTTACAGATGAACAACTGAGAGCATACTATCGGGCTGTATCACCGCCTGGCACGGCAACTGCACCGCCCACAACCGCCAGGCTCTCCAGAGGGTGGTGCGGTCTGCATAACGCATCACCGGGGGCAAACTACCTGCCCACCATGACACCTACAGCACCCAATTACAAGGAAGGCCAGAAAGATCAAGGAAAGCAACCACCCAAGCCACTGCCTGTTCACCCCGCTACCATCCAGAAGGCGAGGTCAGTACAGGTGCATCAAAACTGGGGCCGAGAGACTAACAGCGAGAGGTTGCTGCCTACATACAAACTTGAAATCATCACCACTTTACTAAATGGATTTCTAGCGACTTTAATAATGCCACTTTAAAAATATTTACATATCTTGCATTACTCATATCATATGTAAACTACTGTTAAAAATATATGATTTTCTTTAAAAAACAAGGACATTTAAGTGACCCCAAACTTTCGTCCATTAAAATAACACCAAATTGATCAGAAATACAGTGTAGACATTGCTAAGGTTTAAATGACTATAGTAGCTGGAAATGGCAGATTTGTTATGGAATATCTACATAGGCATACAGAGTCCCATTATCAGCAACCATCACTCCTGTGTTCCAATGGCACGTTGTGTTGGCTAATCCAAATTTTAAAAGGCTAATTTATCATTATAAAACCCTTTTGCAATTATGTTATCACAGCTGAAAACTGTTGTGCTGATTTAAAGAAGCAATAAAACGGGCCTTTAGACTAGTTCAGTATTTGGAGCATCAACATTTGTGCGTTCGATTACAGGCTGAAAATGTCCAGAAACAAGGAACTTTCTTCTGAAACGCGTCAGTCTATTCTTGTTCTGATAAATGAAGGCTATTCCATGCAAGAAATTGCCAAGAAACTGAAGATCTCATACAACGCTGTGTACTACTCCCTTCACAGCACAGCGCAAACTGGTTATAACCAGAATAGAAAGAGTAGGAGGCCCCGGTGCACAACTGAGCAAGAGGACAAGTAGATGAGCGTGTCTAGTTTGAGAAACAAACACCTCACAAGTAATCAACTGACAGCTTTATTAAATAGTTCCAGCAAAACCCCAGTCTCAAGGTCAACAGTGAAGAGACTACTCTGGGATGCTGGCCTTCTAGGCAGAGTTGCAAAGAAAAAGCCATATATCAGACTGGCCAATAAAAAGAAAAGACTAAGATGGGCAAAAGAAGACACTGGACAGAGGATGATTGGAAAAAAGTGTTATGGACAGACTAATCTAAGTTTGAGATGTTCAGATCAAAGAACATTTGTGAGAAAATAAAAAATAAATAAAGATGCTGAAGTGCTTGACGCCATCTGTCAAGCATGGTGGAGGCAATGTGATGGTCTGGGTGTGCTTTGGTGGTGGTAAAGTGGGAGATTTGTACAGGGTAAAAGGGATCTTGAAGGAGGAAGGCTATCACTCCATTTTGCAATGCCATACACCGTGGACGGCACATAATTGGAGCCAATTTCCTGCTACAACAGGACAATGACCCAAAGCACAGCTCCAAACTATGCAATAACTATTTAGGGAAGAAGCAGTCAACTGGTATTCTGTCTATAATGGAAAGGCCAGCAGTCACCTGATCTCAAACCTACTGAGCTGTTGTGGGAGCAGCTTGACCGTATGGTATGGACGAAGTGCCCATCAAGCCAATCCAACTTGTGGGACGTGATTCAGGAAGCATGGGGTGAAATCTCTTCAGATTGCCTCAACAAATTGACAACTAGAATGCCAAAGGTCTGCAAGGCTGTAATTGCTGCAAATGGAAGATTCTTTGACGAAAGCAAAGTTTAAAGGACACAATTATTTCAATTAAAAATCATTATTTATAACCTTGTCAACATCTTGACTATATTTCCTATTCATTTTGCAACTCATTTCATCTATGTTTTCATGGAAAACAAGGACATTCCTAAGTGACCCCAAACTTTTGAACAGTAGTGTATATACTGTATTTTATACCATCTTGCCTATACCGCTCGGTCATCATGCATCCATATATATATACTTATTCAATCCCTTTACTTAGATGTGTGTATTAGGTAGTTGTGGAATTGTTAGATATTACTGTACTATCGAGAAATAGAAGCACAAGCATTTCACTACACTCGCAATAACATCTGCTAACCATGTGTATGTGACCAATAAAATTTGAAGTAACAAACACATCAACTATTCAGAGGAGACTGCATGAATCAGGCCTTCGTGGAATGCTGTTGTAGCCATGCTGGTTAAGTCTACCTTGAATTCTAAATAAAATCAGTGTGTCACCAGAAAAGCACCCCTACACCATCACAGCTCCATGTTTCACGGAGGGAAACGCGCATGCCGAGATAATCCGTTCACCTACTCTGCATCTCACAAAGACACGGCGGTTGGAACCAAAAATCTCAAATTTGTACTCATCAGACCAAAAGGACAGATTTCCAATGGTCTAAATGTCCATTGCTCGTGTTTCTTGGCCCAAGCAAGTCTTCTTATTGGTGTCCTTTAGTAGTGGTTTCTTTGCAGAAATCCAACCATAAAGGCCTGATTCACAGTCTCCTCTGAGACTGAGATATGACTGTTACTTGAACTCTGTGAAGCATTTATTTGGGCTGCAATCTGAGGTGCAGTTAATAAAATTAACTTATCCTCTGCAGCAGAGGTAACTCTGGGTCTTCCTTTCCTGTGGCAGTCCTCATGAGAGCCAGTTTCATCATAGAGCTTGATGGTTTTTGCAACTACACTTGAAGAAACTTTAAAAGTGATTGAAATTTACCAGATTGACTGACCTTCACGTCTTGGACTGTCATTTCTCTTTGCTTATTTGAGTCGTTCTTGCCATATTGGTCTTTTACCAAATAGGGCTATCTTCTGTATACACCCCCTTATCTTGTCACAACAACTGATTGGCTCAAACGCATTAAGGAAAGAAAATCCACAAATTAACTAGGCACACCTGTTAATTGAAATGCATTCCAGGTGAATAACTCATGAAGCTGGTTGAGAGAATGCCAAGTGTGTGCAAAGATGTCATCAATGCAAAGGCTGGCTACTTTGAAGAAAAATATATTTTCATTTGTTTAACACGTTTTTGGTTACTACATGAATCCATACGTGTTATTTCATAGATTTGACGTCTTCACTAGTATTCTACAATGTTGAAAATAGCAAAAATAAAAATCCCTTGAATGAGAAGGTGTGTCCAAACTTTTGACTGGTTGTGTGTGTGTGTGTGTGTGTGTGTGTATATATATATTTTTTTTCCTGTCCCTCGAGCCAAAACGTTTAGCCACCTCTGGCCTCGAAAGTTGGATGTAGGCCATAAACATCTGTTATCCAGAAGAAAAGTAGGCCTTCTAAAACAGCCAACAAAATATGCTCTTCTGACAAATATTATTTCTTACCTCGTCATACATGAACTGCAGAGTGAGGGCTGACTTCCCCACTCCACCACTGCCCACCATGATCACTTTGTGGAGGGCCAGAGAGTTCTGCCCTTTGGGCTTTGCTGCTGCCATGGTGGTTCACTCCAAGTAAAGAGGGTTTAAGGAGAGCAAGAGGTTCGGGAAGGAACCAGGAGGGGAAGAGGGAGGATCTGAGGGTAAGCCAGATAGATTGGACAGCAGACTCCAACTGCAACGTGATGCAGAGTGAGCTTGTCCCCTAAAATGAAAAAATAAATAAAAACAAGACATAACATGATTTGCAGTACATCAAATACATAATTCACACTGCTGCATTGTATACTACCGCCACAAGGGACCACTCTCACAGCAGTTAAGACAACTTGGCTGGATCAGTGAAACTGAGAATTGAGAAATGTCTTAAGAGAAATACAGTGCATTCGATAAGTATTCAGACCCCTTGACTTTTTCCACATTTTTTTTTTACGTTAAAGCCTTTCTAAAATGGATTAAATATTTTTGTCCTTCAATCTACACACAATAGCCCATAATAACAAAGCAAAAACTGTTTTTTATTATTTTCTCATTTATTAAAAATGAAACAGAAATACCTTATTTACATTAGTATTCAGACTCGTTGCTATGAGACTCGAAATTGAGCAACGGTGCATAATGTTTCCATTGATCATCCTTGAGATGTTTCTACAACTTCATTGGAGTCCACCTGTGGTAAATTCAATTGATTGGACATGATTTGGAAAGGCACACACCTGTCTATATAAAAATGTCCCACAGTTGACAGTGCATGTCAGAGCAAAAACCAAGCCATGGGGTTCGAATGAATTGTGCGTAGAGCTCCGAGACAGGATTGTGTCGAGGCACAGATCTGTGGAAGTGTACCAAAACATTTCTACAGCATTGAAGGTCCCAAAGACAGTGGCCTCCATCATTCTTAAATGGAAGTTTGGAACCACCAAGACTCTTCCTAGAGCTGGCTGCCCGGCCAAACTGAGCAATTGAGGGAGAAGGGCCTTGGTCAGGGAGGTGACCAAGAACCCGATGGTCACTGACAGACCTCATGAGTTCCTCTGTGGAGATGAGAGCATTCCAGAAGGACAGCCATCTCTGCACCAATCAAGCCTTTATGGTAGAGTGTCTGAGTACAGGTTCTGAATATTTATGTAAATGTCCTACTTTGTACATTTTTGGTGCAAATGTATTAAATTATCTAAAAACCTGTTTTTGCTTTGTCATTATGGGGTATTGTGTGTAGAGGGGGGGGGGGGGGGTATTTAATCAATTTTAGAATAAGGCTGTAACGTAACAAAATGTGGTAAGTCAAGAGGTCTGAATACTTCCCGAATTCACTGCATGTCCTAATTCCAAACAAGGATTGGTTAGTATTCAGTCCATTAAAAACAAGAAATAGGACGCTGTAAGGGAAGCGAGGGAGAGGCAATGTGTCAGGGAAATAAAAGGTATTAGCTATGCTACAGTGGAATTGTAAGCGAAATGTCAAGTGCTGTATGGTGTTTTTGACTAGGAAGCCATCGTAACTAGCCAGTTCACGTTAGCTAGTTTTGCTGACGCTAAGCAAGCTAGCGTTACGTAGCTAAGATAGTTACTGTAGTTAGCTACATAAAACTAGCTAGTTTCACATACTAAAACAACAAGGTGTACTGCAGCTCACTGGCTAACGTTATGTGCAAAACGACAAACTAAAGCTAGCTGGCTAGCTACTTAAGCCAGGTGACTAACGTCAGCTAACTTGTTCTTCAAAGTGCGGTAGAAGGTTGGGCTAGCTAGCATGCATTGGAAATAACCTTACCTTGGAACACTATGAGCGATACAGGCTACAAAAATGACAGCTGCAAGCTGGTTTGAAGAAATCGTTAACTTACCCTCTTCTCGCGATCCTGGCAACAAGACAAGAGCTAGTCAAGTCTTCTTCTTTGTTATCTACTTCTTCTTCTATGGTATCATGGCGGGCCGCAAGAAATCGTTTAAGTCATGCCGCCACCTACTGTGCTGGAATGTACGATTAACCATGAGCTGCCCAATTCTGTATTATCATGAAAAGAAAAGAAAAAAACAAATAAATCCTTAACTTCTACCACACCCTCCCCCCTCCCATTAAACACTCCACCCTTAGGATTGTTCAGCATGTCAACAACCATTTCAACAGCAACATCTGTTACCCCCAATATCTATTTTGCTGTGTCTGCAATAACCTTCAACCTGGAATTTCTGCTTTCCACAACCCAAATCGTATTGATAACCTTAACAATAAAAGCTATGACCTCAACTTTATTCATTATCAAAGTGTCCTTTGACACTGCACATTCATGAGCACAAGATTTCTGAACAAGCCTCGAAACCATGCCAGGACCATCAGAAGCACCAGCCCCGACAGTCAATACATATACTACAGGTACATCCATGTGAACTCCATAAATCCGCACTGTAGTTCTACCAATCTGTTTTACGGCCTCTGCATACGATACATCATGACTGATCTTATATCTCTGAGCCTCTCTCTATACCTGGCATCCACCAAATGCTGCACTGTGTTCTCCCCCACAATTACAGCACTTAACCTTCACATTGCTTCCACAGTCACCGTAATCATGTTCCCCTCCACACTGGGCACATCTTTTCTTTCCTTTACATTGAGCAGCTACATGTCCCATTCGTTGGCATTTAAAACACTGCAGTGCATTTGGGACAAATTCTCTAACATTGAAACTAAGGAGTCCTATCTGTATTTTTCTCAGCAAGACTTTCTCAAAACTCAGCATCACTGATAAGCTTTCACATCTTTGACCCTCTTTCCTACTGATCAACATTTTGGCCTCAATCACTCTGCCACAGTGATGACTCCCCTCAATCTAGCATAAGCACGAGGGACATGGCTTTTAAACGTTTCCATTTCCAAAATCTTCTCTTGCTGAGCTTGGCTACCAATGAACCAAGCTAATTTCACTTCACCTACCTTTCTCTACGGCATTAGTTAGATGGACAGAGTGTGAGGCCCTGTGGTCTCATCAAACACCATGACAACCTTCCACTCCGACACATCACTAATCTTGCTTCCTAACTTGGCCCTCTTTATGCTTTTTAAACTAGACACTCAACTGCTTTCCTGATCTTGATCTCTCTTCTTCCTGGCTTTCCACTATCGACCATTCCGGTCCTTGACCCTCATCCTCCAGCTCCATACCATCCGTACTGACACCCATATTGTTCGCATTCCAGCACAGCTGTTGCTTCACCAATTTTTTCTCCATTCCGTCCGCACTACTCGCCACCATTTCCCATTCCCCGAACTATGGTTCAACTCTACACACTTCACCAATCCGACCACCTCTTCTTTGGTATAATGGCGTACGCCACAATTATATGTGCATTCCGCCACCTATTGTACAGGTGGATAATAAAGATCCCAAAAAGGAAATAATGCAGGGTAAAGATCAAATAAAGATATAACAATTCCATACAATATGAATCTGCTTGCTTTTCTGTTATAATCAAGTCCATACACAGGCTCAGAAGGATCCTGTGAGGGCGGGACATTTTCTGGCGACAGTAGTCCTTGCAGTGCTTCTGCCGGGAAGTCTTGGAGGCCAAAAACTTCTCAGCTGCAGCTATAATGATGTTCAGCTGCTTGGGCTTCTTGGACATTTGTGCAGTACAATTAATAACTGAGGCTATAAATGCTACAAAATCCACCTTCTTCACACTAAATGTATCCAGATAACTTGACTGAGGTATACCATTTGCAACTGGTTGCGGTGCATCCACCGCCATATCTTCTTCAGAACTGTGGCCTCTTGCCCCTTCAACTCTCTTCACCGCCTCCACATAGGAGATGTGCTTTACAGCCATGATCCTTGACACATCGACGTCTTTCACGGCACTCAGGGAATTCGGGAATATGATCCCCACCACAGTTGCAACATTTTACATTCACAGACCGTTCAATAACGTATTCCTTCCGCCTGCAAACATTTGACACGTGGCCAAACTTTGTACATTTCTTGTATTGCACAAACGCTCTTATATAGCCCAGATTTACATAGGATGGTAGATACTCTTCATCAAACATCAATAATAGAGATACACTTTGCTCCTTTTTAGTATTATCCATACGGCTCAATCAACGTGCATTAACTACTCCTGTAATTCTTTGCCTAAGATATTGATTATCAATATCCAACGGGACGCCAGAGATAACACCTTTTACCTGTGCCCTGCTCCGGGAATCAAAGCTGTCCACTTCATGCACCGATAACTTTGCGAGCCACACTACACGTTCCTTTTGCTCTTTAGATACACACAATATCAACACCATACCACTCCTGGTTACTTTGACTGCATCCACTTTTCCCAACGCCTTCTTCACCATCCTTGTGACTTCAAAAGGGTTTCCCAAATGAACAGCCTTATCCAAAATACATACTCCAACATGCAACGATTTATCAGACTAATTTTAGACGCGTGGGTGTATTTGAACGTTGATGACGAACACTGTCAAAATAACACATATATTATCTAAATAGACAATTCACTACACGCCTATAAGGACAGTGTCAATAATTCCTAACACAACTGAGTTTAGAGAGCCTTGGCACAACATGTCACTCCAGCATAATCTCTCCTGAAAATGAGCAACCAGGGCCACGTTGAGTAGCCAAACGTTGTCGAACGTTACAGATAGAAATGACATGAATAGAGCCAACATTAGGGTCGGCTCTAGGAATAAGTGACAAAGCGGTTACTTAGGTCCCCAGGCCGCTAGGAACTCATTCCGGGTCCCAACTTAGAGTATTAGAGAGTTAGAGTATTAGAATACACAAGGTGCATGTTCGACATTTGGTTGTGCATCAGCAATTTTTATATTGTTATGTCGGTCACTGACAGTCACTCAATTAGCCATGTCAGTAAACAATTTTTAGATTGGTAAATTAGTCTAGCGGTACTGACCGGGCATGGAGGTCAAGCCCACTCATATAGGTCATGCTCACTCATAAATCTTTAACATGGCAGAAATCCTGGCAAAATGTGTAGAATTGCAGGAAATTAGATTTAAAATAATGATAATATGATAATGATAATGCAAAATGCACATAAACTGTAATTTCATCGTTTAACATTAATATTTCACAAAATAATCAATACTTCTCAATAGTTATTGTATCAATCGTCAATGCAAAGGCTATTACATTTCACAATATCAGGACATAATATCACATAAACATTTAATGCTGCAATATGTAACTTTTTGGGCAACCCACTAAATTCACATAGAAATCTGTGTTGTAGATCTGTCATTCTCATTGAAAGCATATAGTTCTGTCATTCTCATTGAAAGCAAGTTTAAGAAGCAGTAGAACTGTTCTATGTGCATTATTTCTATGCTTCCTGTTCTTAAATTTCATTTGCATGTTTTACTTTCCATTTTGTACAACAGCTTCAAACAGCTGAAAATACAATATTTTTGGTTATGGAAAATATATTTCACAGCGGTTTAGATGGTACAATGATTTTCTAAACTATACTTGCTTGTTTTGTCACATAAATTGAAATTAGGGAAACTATTACAATTTTAGCAACCAGGAAAAGGCGTAGCGATTTCTACCTAGGGCATCTTTACGGGATATAGATATTAGGAAACACACCGCTCAATATAGAACAGGCCTAATGAAGATAACTTAATGTGGAAAGGCCGTGACTGACCTTACCTAAAAGTTGGATGCAATCCGCCAATTAAATTCCAAAGAAAAAGAAAAACATAGAACATTATTAAGTGCCTGCACCTGCTGGATAACTATGTGGGTGTGACCAGTATGTGAGCAATCTGCAGTAAATCATTCCAGTCTACAAACAATCCACAGTGAGTAAGCGACAGTTTGGCGATATGCAATTTATACTCTAATTTAGAGTATAAATTAATAATGACTAATAATTTAATTTATAGTCTCTAAATAGCCTAAATAGTGTTACAATTGGAATGCGCTTGAAATCGTTAGACAAATGAACAAACAGTCTGTGTTTGGCGCTAAAAGAAGGAATAACTTGATGCAATAATGTATATAAACCCTGGATGTGAGTAATATGTATTGGCCAATGAGAGTCTGAAGCAACTGGTAGGCCATATTGGCACCCCAGATGAGGAAGTCCTCCATAGGTTTGAATGAATTATTTCAATGTTTCAAGGACAAAATTACATATACCGGGTATTTAAGTTATTTTTTTTGTTTTACTGAGGACAGTAACATAAAATATTTGTAAAAATTGTACTTACATGTTTTATATATTTTTTTCATTTTGGTTAAGCTCAAATTAAATATAATTGAAACATTAAGGTGTCTAAAATAATTAGTGATTATTTATTATTTTTTTGCCTTAATGCATTTCTATAGTTTCCAAAATATATTTCACATCGGTGGGGGTGTACCAAGATGGAGGATCAGTGGCTTCAAAACAGCTCCCCCTGATCGTCACCTGCTGTGGGTATTTAAATCATTAGTGTCATGTCCCACTTGATGGAGCTCTCCCTGTGCGTATCATCACATACACTTTTTTTTTTGGCCCTGTTTCAGAGTAGGCCTATTTTAGAGGAAACGCGACAGTTTTTTTTCTTTCTGAAACCGCATGGGCACCAACTTCTGGTTCAAGATATAATTGAAGATGGCAGGTGAGAGATGTGCTTGGCTATTCTGATAAATTAATTGATACAGACTGAAACTAATGACTGCAACATCGTGTGAACGTTCCTCACAAGCCACAGTGTTTAATAGAATTACATTTGAACTTTGTCTACTGGTTGTCCGTGGTGTTGGACCTTCAGATGATCGAAATATTTTTAGAGCGCTGGTACTGAAGTAGAAATGTCTACTATCATCTGGCACATGCGTAAAACCATGTAAACACCTGCAGACTTCAGTTAGTATGCATGCATTGCGTGCATGTAGGCTACTTCTATCTTTTACACCTGCCTTTGGTCATGAACAAACACGTGTGTACGTGTTGCATGCATACTAACTGAAATCATTAGTTATTTACATGGTTTAACGCATGTGCCAAGTGATAGAAATGTCAACTTCAGCACTGTGCACCAAAGATACATTGTAATCCATACTTTCCTGCGGATATGTCTCAAATTGGGAGCGGCTGAATGACAAACTGCACAGTCAACTGCTAGAATAAGCGCAAATATAATTTTATTCAACATTCTGGCTTTTAAAGAACAATTTCACAGTTTTGCAGTCATTAGTTTTGGGTGTATACCAACTAATTGAACATTACAACCTGATTTAGTCAGAGTAGTGCTTAGCGAACTAATGTAATTCAGAGAGGGCAATACCGAGGTAAATATTCAAAATGTTGTAATTGGGGGGGGGGCAATTGAACACAGATATATAGCCAATAGAGGCTCAGCCTGGTTTTTGACCCCATTCACACAATGGCAATTGTTATTTCCAGTCTGCTGTCTTCTGTTTGATGTCGCCATCCAATGTATTTGTATCTTAAGCACTTAATTTTCTGCCCATCAGTGGTTGGGCGTAAGTCCTTAATTTCGGACCTGCACTCAAAATATGCAGAAAAGACATGGAATGAGACCTTTAAACTGGTTCGCAGGTGTATGGTAAGTATTAGTGAAATATTTCTGAAATGTTCCTCCAATGTCATGTTTCACCTAGCCCAGGTTCTAGACCGAGTTTCTCAGTCTAGCAATATGACACTAACCCACCATGCAATTTATTTACCAATCTGTTTCTGTGCCTGTTTGACAACACTTTTCCCACGTCAGAGGGTATGTCAGTGAATTGGTAATGCATCATTTGCTGAGCAGTGCCCGTGTAGAAAATCATTGAATCCAATTGTTAGACGTCTGCCTGACAAGGTCAAGTTAGGATGTGTCAGTTATCCTGTTAGCGCTTTTGTTCTGAAAATATTAGTGTTTTAGGTGCCAAGCTTAAGTTGTTGCAGCATTGTGTAGGAGGGAGATTCCTAGATGTGTGCAGGAGGGCATGAGACAAAAAGATGCGTAGTATCGGTGGAGGAAGTTGTGGGGGTGCCCATGGGGCTGGAGATCGGAGGTTTCCGGTGAGAGAAAGGCAGGTTGAGGTTTACAGGATCAGAGTAGTATGTATGTATGTATGCATGTATGCTGAAGCAGTGTAGAGCGTGTTAGAGGAAGATGGGTACAGAGTGAGGGATCCTGAGAGGATTCCTCTGAGTACGCAGAGAGGAATGGGAATAATGTGGGTTTCTTAGCATTCATTGCCGTTGTTGTCAACTGTACTGCAGAAATGGAACGTAAGTCACAGAAAATAGAGGTTGTGGTGGCAGCTGCAAAGAAGTACTTGTTGTTGTGAGGTTTTACTGCAAAAGAGTTGCAAGGGGGGGTTGAGTGGTAGTGTTCTGTCCTCCCAGACCATTGGCCTGGAGTAGGATTAAATAGTGGAATGGGGTGGGGGTTTTAATTTTTTAGTGAGGGCTAATAGTTGGCAGGGAAATTATCCTTTTTCCCAATTTTGTATTACCGGAATTGAATGTAGGTAGGCCATGACTGACCTCACACTCCAGTACAGTAGGTGGCGGTGTATGCACCTAAAAGTTGGATGCGAGCCACCAACCCAATCCTGAAGGTGTGCTCCCAAGGCAATAACACGGAACCCAAACCGGCTGCGCGTGTGCGCCATCGTGCATAAATTTATTTTGTCCCCATACACCAAATGCGATCACGACACGCAGGTTAAAATATCAAAACAAACTCTGAACCAATTACATTAATTTGGGATTTAGCTAGTTAGCATGCACTTGCTAGCTAATTTGTCCTATTTAGCTAGCTTGCTGTTGCTAGCAATTTTTTTTATTATTTTACCTGGTTATTTTACCTGAAATGCACAAGGTCTTCTACTCCGACAATTAATCCACACATAAAACGGCCAACCGAATCGTTTCTAGTCATCTCTCCTCCTTCCAGGCTTTTTCATCTTTGAAATTATATGGTGATTGGCATCTACACTTTTACCACGACAACCGGCAAAACATTTCGTCTTTCAATCACCCACGTGGGTACAACCAATGAGGAGATGGCACGTGGGTACCTGCTTCTATAAACCAATGAGGAGATGGGAGAGGCAGGACTTTCAGCGCGATCTGCGTCAGAAATAGAAAGGAGTTCTATTTTAGCCATTGGCAACGCAGACGCTCGTTGCCGCAATAATTGAATAACATGGATTTCTAAATGTATTTTGCGATGCTCGCGCACGCGACGTGTCTGGTCAGCATGCTATACAACATGGAATCCATGTTTTGATTTTGATATGGAGATGGGGTGTTAGCATCTAACAATTGGATTTAATTATTTCCTGGGCACAGCTCGTCGACGCATTCCCTACCGTCCACTGACCACGGATATACCCTCCCACATGGGAAAAGCGTCGCCAAACAGGCAGACGCAGGTAGGTAAGTTAAACATTGGTTTAGTGTTTTGCTGCTAGATCAAGATACAAACTCGATCCAGAACATGGACTAATACTTCACCTAGCTCTTGGTTCTCAGTTGAAGCTTTTATAACGGCGCTGCCAATGTGTGTAACAGTCCTCACGCTCTGTCTACACGTTAATCAGTGTGAACAGAAGCTTCAGCATTGCTTGCTGTTTGGGGTTTTAGGCTGCGTTTCTGTATACCACTTTGTGACATCGGCTGATGTAAAAAGGTCTTTATAAATAAATGTGATTGTTTACCCTATAGTCATTTAAATTTACACCACTCCCAAAAGTATGGTAAATAAATCGATATACACTACCGTTCAAAAGTTTGGGGTCACTTAGAAATGTCCTTGTTTTTGAAAGGCTATTTTTGTCCATTTAAAATAACATAAAATTGATCAGAAATACAGTGTAGACGTTGTAAATGACTATTGTAGCTGGATAATTTTTTTTTTTTTTTTTTAATGGAATATCTACATAGGTGTACAGAGGCCCGTTATCAGCAACCATCACTCATGTGTACCAATGGCACGTTGTGTTGGCTAATCCAAGTTTTATCATTTTAAAAGGCTAATTTATCATTATAAAACCCTTTTGCAATTATGTTAGCACAGCTAAAAACTGTTGTACTGATTTAAAGAAGCAATAAAACTGGCCTTTAGACTAGTTCAGTATTTGGAGCATCAACATTTGTGCGTTTGATTACAGACTGAAAATGGCCAGAAACAAGGAACCTTCTTCTGAAACTCGTCAGTCTATTCTTGTTCTGATAAATGAAGGCTATTCTATGCGAGAAATTGCCAAGAAACTGAATATCTCGTACAACGCTGTGTACTACTCCCTTCACAGAACAGCGCAAACTGGCTCTAACCAGAATAGAAAGAGTGGGAGGCCCCAGTGCACAACTGAGCAAGAGGACAAGTACATTAGTGTCTAGTTTGAGACAGACGCCTCACAAGTTCTCAACTGGCAGCTTCATTAAATAGTACCTGCAAAACACCAGTCTCAACGTTAACAGTGAAGAAGGACGCTGGCCTTCTTGGAGGCGTTCCTCTGTGTTCTTTTGGCCATCTTAATCTTTTCTTTTTATTGGCCAGTTTGAGATATGGCTTTTTCTTTGCAACTGCCTAGAAGGCCAACATCCCAGAGTAGTCTCTTCATTGTTGACGTTGAGACTAGTGTTTTGCGGGTACTATTTAATGAAGCTGCTAGTTGAAGACTTCCTCCAGGTACTCAACTAGTCTAAAGGCCAGTTTTATTGCTTCTTTAATCAGAACAGTTTTTGTCTGTGCTAACATAATTGCAAAAGGGTTTCTAATGATCAATTAGCCTTTTAAAATAATAAACTTGGATTAGCTAACACAACGTGCCTTTGGAACACAGGAGTGATGGTTGATGTTAATGGGCCTATGTAGATATTCCATTAAAAATCAGCCATTTCGAGCTACAATAGTCATTTACAACATTAACAATGTCTACACTGTATGTCTGGTCAATTGTTATTTTAATGGACAAAAAATGTGATTTTTCTTTCAAAAACAAGTACATTTGTTAGTGACCCCAAACTTTTGAACGTTATATAAACTCAGCAAAAAGAGAAATGTCCTCTCACTGTCAACTGATTATTTTCAGCAAACTTATCATGTGTATATATTTGTATGTATATAACAAGATTCAACAACTGAAACACAAACTGAACAAGTTCCACAGACATGTGACTAACAGAAATTGAATAATGTGTCCCTGAACAAAGTTGGGGTCAAAAGTAACAGTCAGTATCTGGTGTAGCCACCAGCTGCATGAAGTACTGCTGTGCATCTCCTCATGGACTGCACCAGCTTTGCCAGTTCTTGCTGTGAGATGTTACCCCACGCTTCCACCAAGGCACCTGCAAGTTCCTGGACATTTCTGGGGGGAAGGGCCCTAGCCCGCACCCTCTGATCCAACAGGTCCCAGATGTGCTAAATGGGATTGATATCCAGGCTCTTCGCTGGCCATGGCAGAACACTGACATTCCTGTCTTGCAGGAAGTCACGAGCAGTATGGCTGGTGGGTCATGTCAGGATGAGCCTGCAGGAAGGGTACCACATGAGGGAGGATGTCTTCCCTGTAACGCACAGCGTTGAGATTGCCTGCAATGACAACAAGCTCAGTCCGATGATGCTGTGACACACCGCCCCAGACCATTACGGACCCTGCACCTCCAAATCGATCCCCCTCCAGAGTACAGACCTCGGTGTAACGCTCATTACTTCAACAATAAACGCGAATCCGACCATTACCCTTGGTGAGACAAAACCGCAACTCGTCAGAGAAGAGCACTTATTGCCAGTCCTGTATGGTCTAGCGACTGTGGGTTTGTGCCCATAGGTGACGTTGTTGCCGGTGGTGTCTGTTGAGGACCTGCCTTACAACAGGCCTACAAGCCCTCAGTCCAGCTTATTGCGGACAGTCTGAGCACTGATGGCAGGATTGTGTGTTCCTGGTGTAACTTGGGAAGTTGCTGTTGCCTTTCTGTACCTGTCCTGCAGGTGTGACGTTCGGATGTACCGATCCTGTGCTGGTGTTACACGTGGTCTGCCAATGCGAGGACGATCCTTTCTCCCTGTAGCGCTGTCTTAGGCGTCTCACAGTACAGACATTGCAATTTTTTGTCATGGCCACATCTGCAATCCTCATGCCTCCTTGCAGCATGCCTAAGGCACGTTCGCGCAGGGACCCTGGGCATCTTTCTTTTGGTGTTTTTCCAGAGTCAGTAGAAGGATTTTTAACGAATGATCTTTGTAAGACAGGGTCCTGAAAAAGGGACGTTTATTTATTTTTGCTGAGTTTTGTATATCTCTCTGCAGAGGCACTTATAAAAGGATAGTGCGAGACTTCAGCAATTATGCCTTTTTCTACTTACCCTGAGTCAGATGATCTCATGGATACCATAATTGTCTCTGCGCACAGTTTGAAGGAAGTTACTACCTAGCGTTGGCGCAATGACTGGAAGTCTATGGGAACAGCTAGCATGCTAGCTCTTCCTGTAGAAATGCTTGTTAGCAATGGCTCGCAAAACTACCTTCAACTGCACACATAGACAAATGGTATCCGTGAGTTTTTACTTACCGAGTCAGATTAAAAGGGCTTAATTGCCAAAAAAACACATACTATCCATTTTAAGATCAATGACAAGTTACAATGTATAGGCTATTTGTAGCAAACAGAATGAGCAGTGGTGCGAATGAGAGCCACGATCACACAGACACCACTTGCTCCTCATCTCCCTACAGTGCAGTGGCTCTCATCAGTTCTATCTTTTGATATTGTCAACATAATTACATTTTCATACATTTTGGAGTAGAATGTCTGTGACCTCAGTCATTCTACCAAAACAATATCCTGGGGGGCATTCCCCCGGACACATTGTGCTGCGGGGGTTAAAACGATCTGCTTTTCAATTTGAAAGTAGAGGGCCTTATGTTTCCAGAACCATATCGCGATTAAGAATCGATTCACGTTTAGATGGCGTAGTTGGCTGCCAGAGCCAGTTTACCTCTGACCATTACATATAAGGAAGGGTCTTGGATGTTAATGGAGTAGGCTAGCCTTCACTCCTTAACAGTACATCTTGGGCTAATGTTTCACCAAACTTGTTTTGAGGAGAAACATCCGTGACCGTTCAGCCACAAGACTTGAAATGCCTTCCAGATGTTGGCATTCCAAGATGATTTTAGCCAGATTAGTATAACTCTACATAAACAACTGGTCCCTTATTTGACTGAGTAACTGGTATGATCTGTCACCAACAGCAATCATTTCCAGTATTAAGTGCCACCCCCTTCCCAACACATTACCCAGAGCTATCATTGTTTAGATTCAACGTCAGTGGGGGTACAATTGAAAAGCTCTTGTTTGTCGTTTTAGAATGGGCTGAAAGGTTTTTGGAATTGTGTCAGTTGGACACTGCTTTCTGGACTCGGATGTGACGAATCTATCCTGATCCATCCATGGCCATTGTCCAGTTGCACTCCACGACTGGGGATGATTGTGTTGTGTGGCCTCGGAAAGAAGTTCAGCTTGGCAGCAGTCAGTCTCCAGGGCCTGTTGGGGGTGGGGTTGAGAGTGGTTGTTGGGCGGACAGGGATGTGCGGTCCAAGGGGATAAGGCAGCTGGAGTAGGGCCTGGGCCATCTAGATGTCTGCCCTCAACAATGCTGCTCAGTCTTAAGCCCTAAGTTCATTCAGTTCCTAAAGACTCTCAAGAGATGCGCTTTCTCAAACTCTGTCATAGTATGTAGTAAGTGCTTTCTCTCAGGATACTTGAGCTGCTCCAAAATGTCTTCATCTGTATTTTTATAGGACAAATCGAGAGGTGACACCAAACCCTGTGAACCACTGATTAGGTGTCTGAAAATACTCCATGAAGCACTGACTGGTAAACAAAACATGAGCTATTTGTATTCACAACATCAGCTAAATTCAATCTTCTGCATAGACTAGTATCCGTTGCAATGCACTCCATTCCAGTTGAAGGTCATCGTGCAGAGTTATGATTGTTGTCTGCCATTTGTTGTATGGTCACTTCACTCAAATTATAACTTTTTATGAAACATTTCCCAAACTGTTTTCTGTTCCAGTGTCGTCTTTGAGCGCCATGGTATCACGGTTGGAGATAATAGCCAAACAGAGAGGGTAATATGATGATTTTGTCATCTGTTTTCATTCGGTAATATAATGCCTAGACTTTGGGTCCCTCTACTGGATAATCCAGGGACCTCTACCCATGTTGAATGCTCCAAATCAGTGCAGCATCTTTTGAGTTTCCTGATTTTTGGATCGAAAGATTCTTAGGCCTGTACAGTGTGGAATTCATTTGATGCTATACACTAAATAACCTCCATCGCGCTCTTGGTGTTTGCAATGGCATTTCTCATTATTGAGCCTTGACCTCTGTCTTGTACAGGATGGGGTCCCACCTGAGCCCCACTGAGACAACCTGTTACCTCACAGCCGACATGTTCTACCTAGAGGTCCTGCTGCTGCCTGGGGGAGAGGTGGAGGACGTCAAGTTGGCCCAACACGGAGAAGCCCCTCTGGTATTAGACTGATTGTTTCATTCCTATATAGGAAAACATTTTGTAATGTTTGAAATTACTCATGTCACTCAAGCCAATTTTTTTTTGGTGTGTTACAGTCAAGCGAGTCACTTCTTCAACTGCTAAAGTAAGATGTAATACATACGGTCTGACTAATACAATTTGTCAACTGAGGTCACCTGACATTTATTTTACCAAGTTCTAACAAAGTATACATTGTTGGCACTTCAGATTACCCCCATCTGTTTATTACTGCACAGGTCAAAGAAGTTTGAAGAATTCTCAGTGAAACTGAAAGGCCTTTCCTCCCTGTACAACATCCCTGGAGACAAGTACTGCCTTTTTACCACTAGTTGATATTCAATGTCATTGGCCTGTTATCATGCCGCTTAACCAGTCTAATATTTTTTAGTGAAACCAAGATTAAGGTCTACACAGCCCTTCAGTTCTTGGGGAAAGATCTACAGAAGATATCCCATTTGCCAAGGTTAGTGAAATATAATTAGAATGGCCGAAGTTGAATAGAGAAGGAATTGTGACTCCTGCATTTTGCTGTGAGAATTAAAGAAGCTAGAGGTTGTCTTGAAAGAAATCCTATGTCATTGTGTTGAAATATCCACAAATGTTTTTCTCCTTTCAGAGCACTAAGGGAGTGCAATCTTCAAGTGGACATGATTCTCAATGGCAGGATTGGCTATCTTACGGCAGGGAGCGAAGGTAGGTTACTACTAAAGGGAGCAAGACCATTAGCCAGAAAGCCCCTAGTTGTTTCTTTAGCTGCTCGATCACCCTCAATGACTAACAGAAATATGCTTCTTTTTTTTTGTCTGTCCTATTCAGGTATCCCAATGACTATCCAATACTACATCAGCCCTTCTGACATTCTGTTGGAGATGTCTGATTCAGGTATGTTTTGGAACATTCGCAACTGCATTTGAATGTTACTTCTTAAAAAAAAGTACTGTTTTATTCTGCTATGGGATTGCAGAGAGAGGCAGTGTTGGCCAGTTGGCCTTGGTGACAGTGGGGCCAACTGACTCTACACACAAGCTCCAGATGGCATCTGTCATCCCACAGCCACCTCAGCTTGACGCCCAGGGGTAACTATCTCAATGTCATTATATTACTATTTTCAAATGATGCATTGATATCTGAGGTTTTCTAAATGCAAAACATGGAATTCCCCATATTAGGATGAAATCCCAAATTTAAGACGGCTATGTTAATAATGAGCTTGAGTTTGTGCTTTTTGTTGTTGCAGTCTACCATTGTTCAGTCCTCTCTGTGAGGTGCTCTCTGAAATGATGCCAGCCTGCTTCCAGCTCAAACTGCAGCCACCCCTACCAATGCTCTCTTCCTTTGTTGAGAAGCTCAGCCAAATTACAGGTTTGTATGCTTTGATAATCCTTTTAGCAAGATTCAATTGTGCTTATAGTCTTCTGTGAATAAATGGGTCGTCCTGCACTGTAATTCACATTGGGATGATACCAGACACATTTCAATTGAACGCATTGTTGTACAACTGACTAGGTATCTCCCTTTCTTTCTTGTGATCAAACTGCTACTGTTTCCTAGATGTTGCCATAGCTGATGCTGACCTGCAGTGGGCACCTTTTCCCCAGTTAATGATGACCTTATTAGGGGAAAATGGTGGCGACAAAACATGGGATGGCCAAGATGCCCACTTTCTAGTGGTTTGTGTGTATATATGCTTAAACCAAAACAGGATTTGAATGCTTATGGACTTATCATTTTGCTCTACAATGTATATCATACTGGCACTATATCATTGACAGCTGTGCACAGTAAGACCTACACCACTTTCTTCTACTCAGCATTCCATCAAAGGTATTCATTTTGACACACCTGTCTTCTCCATCCAGCCCCTCCCAGGTAAAGAGATACACAGCTATGTGCTGCCGGGGGCGGCATGGGAAGAAGCTGCTCTGAGGGGGGCGCTGATGAGTACAATACCCTTTGCCCACCCCGCCCATGTCCCTGCCCTACTGGAGCTGCTCCGCCACCAGTGTGCAATTAACACTCTACTGGCCAGCTGCATTACCTCTCACAGGCCCGGCCCAGGTAAGTAAGCAACTGAGCATACATCAGGGTTCTAATCCTACAATCCCCAAATGTCACAGAATACTATTTAATTATTACATGTTTGGTATCTAATGTGTCTTAAGTAATCTGATGGTGGTTGCATCCTTATCTCAAAAGGATGTCAAACTGTTCATATGAGAGAACATTGTTGACCTGGCTATAACCAAACCCCTTTTTCTAGGTCCAGTGTGTGACCTATACTGCGAGGTCTTCCCTGAGTCAGGTTCCAGCCTTACTGTGACCTTTCACCTATCTGACAGTGACTCTCTATCTGTTTGTGAGTATTTGTTATCTCTACTCTGCAGGGGTCGGTTTAGTGGAATCACAATGCAATATGTTACACTCCATGCTCTCTACTCAGGGTTTAGTGTGGTGTATTGTTGTCTTGCAGTGCTGGTGAATGTGGCAGACTCCCGGAAGCTCACCTGCAGTCTGTTTGCAGTGGGGTCAGAGTCAGAATCCATGGATGAATACGTCTCCAGAGTCCTAAAGAGGTTTGATTTTGTATTCTCCCACTAGGTCCATTTCTCAGTCATACTGCTTAATTTTGTCTCTAGGCAGAGACCACATTCTTACACTAAGTATTTACTTAATGAGTTGTTGGTTACATGACTTTGATATTCATCGTCTTGCTC
Organism: Salvelinus sp. IW2-2015; assembly: GCF_002910315.2. Classification (NCBI taxonomy): domain Eukaryota; kingdom Metazoa; phylum Chordata; class Actinopteri; order Salmoniformes; family Salmonidae; genus Salvelinus; species Salvelinus sp. IW2-2015. The sequence continues at coordinate 12,767,402 of NC_036867.1, forward strand.
TTCTGATTCAGATGTATGTCTATTCCTGTGACCATGCGTGCCTTGAATCGGAGGCTGTCCAAGAGGACCTGTGGAGAACCTCTACCTGCATGCTCCTCTACCATATCCACTGCAGATGTCAGCCCTGCTTCTCCGCTCCCCATATCCTGTGAGGCTGACTGCAGTCTCTCTTCTGGCTCTGGCCTGGAGTCCATTGGCATCCCTACTACCCCCGCTGCCGTGTTCTCCCAGGATGCAATGGGGCCGGATACCACCCCAATGGAGGCAGAGTCTGCCTTCTGTCTGTCTGTTGCTGAAGTCAATACAAACCCTATTGCCAACCCTTACCCCTGTGCCTCGGGGTGTGTGTATTCACATTGGATGCACAACAACCATCTCCCAGAACTTATCTAGTCAGTTTAATGCGTGACCCACAAAGGGGTTAAAATGTTTAAGTGATATTTTTATTGGATGGTTCTAAAAAATAAAGCTGAGTCTTTTGACCTATTAGTAGTTTTGAGGTAGCCGTCACATCAGCATAATAGGCTTTTAAACTATAATTACTTTAATATAAAGTAATTGTACTGCTTATAACTGTCCCTGCCAAAACATATTTTAGCAAATAAGCAAGCCCTTAGCACTGTTTTACTTTGTTAGGGGGCTTCAGACGTCAGCGTGTTAAACTTCACATATTACTCTAATTTATGACATGTCAATCTTAGACCGTAGCATGCACTGTGCATGTATTTGTAATTGCTTTAAACCACAATATGAATATAGTGTGTATTTCTAATAACTCCTCTCTCTACCAATCATTGTGTGCGGAGGTATCAATTCTCAGACCAGAGGACCTGTTAGTTACAACTGTTTTTATGGTATTGGCTGCAGTTTCCTTTTATTTGTTTATTTACCTCGCACGCTCGCATATAAATGTGTCAGTAAAACTCTTAAATGAAGGATGTAGAACACATTCTTGGTGCACATTCCAGTGCGGCAGCAATGGTTGGCTGTAAAAGGTATGGGGGCTTGGCATTTGACCCCTTCATAGACAGACAAAAATCAAGTAGAATAAAAAAGAAATCCCCATTAGCAATGGCGACAGCTAATCTTCCTGTGGTCCGACACCCAAAATACATTAGACAAATACTTAATTTAGTAACATAGACAGACTTGAATGCATACATTACTATACACACAAACTTACTAGACAGTTTATTAGGTACACCACCCCGTTCATGAAAATAGATCGCTCCTACAGACAGACGTGAGTCACGTGGCGGTGGCATGCTATATAAAATAGGCATCGAGGCATTCAGTTACTGGTCGATTGTATGTAATAATGGGCAAAAATTTGTGACCTAAGCGACTTTGAGCTTGGTATATTCGTTGTTGCCAGGCGTGCCGGGTCTAGTACCTCAAACGGCCGCCATCCTGGGCTTTTCATGCACAATAGTGTCTAGGGTTTACCGAGAATGGTGCGACAAATAAAAAAACATCCAGTCCTGTGGGTGAAAAGAGATCGGAGGAAAAGAGCAAGAATCGTGAAAGCTAACAGGCGGGCCACAAACAGAAAAATAACGGCGCAGTACAACACTAGTGTGCAGAACGGCATCTTGGAACCTACAACTGGATGGGCTATTGCAACAGATGAGCACACCGGGTTCCACTCCTATCAGGTAAAAACAAGAAGCAGCTCCAGTGGGCATGCAATCACCAACACGGCGGTGGTGTACTGGTGTGGGGATTGTTTTCCTGGCGCACGTTAGGTCTCTTGATACCAATTGAACATTTCTGGCAGCCTGACAACGGGCCTCAGGATCTCGTCATGGTATTTCTGTGCATTCAAATTGCCATCAATAAAATGCAATGGTGTTGTCTCTAGTTTATGCCTGCCCATACCATAACCCAGTGGTGATTTTAGCATGTAAGTCTTGGTGGGGTGAGATTTATAATGCATACCAGCAAAGCCACAACACTAAATAATACATTACTTGCACTATAACACGGAACCGAAACCGGCTGCGTGCGTGCGCAAACGTGCATAAATGTATTTTGTACACCTACACCAGACGCGATCATGACACGCAGGTTAAAATATCAAAACAAACTCAGAACCAATGACATTAATTTGGGGACAGGTCGAAAAGCATTAAACACGTATGGCTAATTAGCTTGCTCTTGCTAGCTAATTTGTCCTATTTAGCTAGCTTGCTGTTGCTAGCTAATTTGTCCTGGGATAATAAACATTGAGTTGTTATTTTACCTGAAATGCACAAGGTCCTCTACCCCGACAATTAATCCACACATAAAACAGCCAACCGAATCGCTTCTAGTCATCTCTCCTCCTTCCAGGCTTTTTCATCTTTGAACTTATATGAGGGTCCATCTAAAATTTCATAGTATTACCACGACGACCGGCAACAATTCATCTTTCAATCACCCACGTGGGTATAACCAATGAGGAGATGCGAGAGACTTTCAGTGCGATCTGCATCAGAAATAGAAAGGAGTTCTATTTTAGCCTTTGGCAATGCAGACGCTCATTGGCGCACGCGAGCAGTGTGGGTGCAATAATTGAATAACATGGATTTCTAAATTTATTTTGCGACGTGTCCAGTCTGGTCAGCATGTAATGGTGACAAATGCTGACCACAAACTGTTAGGGACTACATAAAGCTGTCCCAACACCTTACCACTGCTACACCTGGCTATCAGCGGAGCCTTGTCTGGCAGCGAAACAGTTTACTGAATAAAAAAAAAACTGCTGATATGGCTGACTTGCTTAATCAAATTTGGTTTCTACTGACGATTGAAATGTACAAACTATGGCATAATGGGACGACGAGCGGTTGAGGCAATCCGTAATTTTGATTAAGACAATGAGCGAGCTAGGACGGACGTAGTCAATATAACTATTTGTTTAGCACTTTTGAAATGTACAGCGATAGAATTCAGAACATGGGCCGTTCTTACAGTATTCTACCTGTACACCAAGTCAGAATCGTAGGAAAATAAAGGGGGCATATAAGCAGACAATTAAAGCTCTTACAATATTTGATGATGACATTTCTCTAAAACAGGCTATATGCTACAGGTGCACCACCAAGTCAGAACAGTAGGCTAAGTTATAAGGGGAAAGGCACATGGGCTACTAACAGCTTACTACACAACATACAGTTAGTATTAGCTACAGTATACATATCTCCCTTGCATATTAAATCATTTATGAAGCAGCATACAAGACATTTTTGAACTCACCTTGTTGTGCTGTGCTCACTTTAACAGGAAGGTGGCGCGGCGGTCCTTTCGTGAGCAAAGTTTTGTCATCGAACTTTGTCGTCAAAGTTTCGCATTCTCTGGATGTATGGTGCTTTCAAGACAACTAGGAAATAACAAGGTTGAATCATGATGACGTCAGGGATCTTCAGATCGGAGCTCTAGAAAGAGGCCCGAGTTCCTGACTTCCAATTCTGAGTTGGATGACCGTTCAAAACATTTTTTCCCAGTCGGAGCTCTTTTTTTCTTTTTTTTTGAGTCCCCAGTTGTCTTGAATTCACTGAAGTCTGAGATTTCCCAGGTCCGAGTTTCCAGTTGTTTTGAGCGCGGCAGAAGTCATGCTGGATTGACAGCATGGCCCACTTTGAATGTTTATCCTTTTAAGCTTGGAAAAGAGACCCTTAGACCTAGACTTGGACAACACACCCACTCCACTGAATAGCAGGCTAGGGATTGCAATGCTTGCAGTTAGCCACTGATTCCTTCCAAACCACTCATTGATGAATTTGCGATTTCCAAATTGTTGTGTAATGTTTGTTGTGTAATGGCGGCAGGTAGCCTAGTGGTTAGAGCTTTGGACTTGTAACTGAAAGGTTGCAAGATCGAATCCCCGAGCTGAGAAGGTAAAAAGCTGTCGTTCTGCACCTGAGCAAGGCAATTACTCCACTGTTCCTAGGCTGTCATTGAAAATAAGAATTTGTTCTTAACTGACTTGCCTAGTTAAATAAAGGTAAAAAATATATTTATGGCCCATGAGCACCGATGCGTTTTATCTATTATTTCTCTTCATATAGCAAGGAGTGAAAAGGATTTGCCATTAGATTGTCGACTTGATTCATGATGATGACTACTAGCTTGCTAGCTAAGATTTTGAAAGTATGATGTTGACATGATCAGTCCAATCAAAGCTAAGGTGATGACCTTGAGCCTTCTTGGATGGGAACTTCTAATGTAACTATTGCAGCACCCAAGGGGCTTGAATTTTCAAACTCTACCTGTAGAGTCCCCATGAGTGACAGAACACTGAGCCAATCACTGCGCAACTAGAGAACTTTACCAACCCTTACGCTCCGTATTTTCCCGCTTGCTGCCTCACCACCACAGCAAGCACTGAGCTAGGCTGAAACCATGTTCAGGTTTTATTCTTATGCAGGCGTCATAACCAACCATAAAATTACGCAATATGTCACAACAGCTGTAAAAATGTGGGTCATGACAGTGTTATGACCATATTATAACAGGTTATGTCAGCTGTTAAGACATATTATGGCATGGTTATGACCGTGTCATAACGTGTAATGACGCTGGGTATCAAGTAAAGTGTTACCAATTATTTTCCTTATTTCTGTTAAATGATGTCTTGGGAACAATAGAACAGACACACACTTCAGTATTTCCATGATAAGTGTATAAACATGGATTGTGCAATTTAGCAAAACAAGAATTTAACTTTTTCCCATGGTCAGTACAACACAAAGGCCACAGGGTTTGATACCTAAAGGAAGTTCAATGAATGTTTTGGATGATAGAAATATCATAATTTGATATTTCCTATTCCTGTTTAAACGTATTAACAATGGAAAGTTTCCAATAATAGAGTTTTATCACTTATTATATGCTCAGGAAAGTCATTCCCATTTAAAGAGTAGGGCCAAATACTGACACTTGAATAGTGTCCATGTCCACTTATAGTTAAAGAGCCTGGTCATGGGAGTTTCATGTGGGAAATTGGTGGTAGTACTACTAGAGTAGTAAATTGTCACAAACGTAGACAGAGGTCGTGTCTGAATAGCCATACTAGCATACTACATACTTAAACTGCATACTCATTTCAAGGTTTAATCTACTAAAATTCACACTAATCTTTTCCGACTCACGTGTTTGACAACAGCTGATAATAAGATAAATTGACAGGCTGTACAAAAATGAACGAATGGCGGGAATCAACGCAATTGCCCATTTAGATAACGCATTCAGAGTACTATTTTCGAAATGTCACATACTATAAACGTTTATTTTTTGCAAACTATTTAGAAGCTAGTATGGGTATTCAGACACAACCAGTTATAGATATGTACATATATAGCACATCCTTCAAATCACATACTGTATGTTCAAAAGCTAATATGTGCTCATCATAGCCTATCATGCTGTGCAATGCCAATGTTGTATCATTTGCTTCATGTACAATTTTGCCTAGGTTATTGTATACTGAAGTGGTTCCCTCTGATTTATTTCATCATCTCCCTTTAAATAAGGTGCACTGTCTCTTTAAATCTAGACTAGCGGAGTGCGTTTTCCCTTCATTGCCAAAAGTTATTGGGTATGGTTCTGGACGCCTCCATGACTGCACGCAACCCGCAACAGCTGCTTGCATTTAGGGGGTTTAATTTAAAACGTATATTTGATATTATTCTGATGCTGGATTTATTCGAACAATGCAGCCCCAAAGTTATGGAGTTAAACAAACTATTTGGATAGAGAAGTTACGCTTCCCGTACGGTCTTGGAAACTAGTCTGGATTGGTTTGCGTAAAAACCGAAACGTCTTCTTTCCCTGTTATTCTGTCAACATCTGGATTAACCATTCGATGACAAAGATTATTTTTGAATTACCTTAATTCTATGTGATCATTTCCTTTTTCATATATGATAGTGTGTGGACGCTTATCCTGGATGTTTGCGTTTTTGGATACCAATGAGTTCTGCATGTAGATTATGCATTCTTTAGGATGGGTGCGAACAATGGGAAACAGTATGGAAGTGAGGGTGAGTATTTGGAATGCCCAAACTTTGAAGGAAACATTCGCCAGGGCAACCAACTACTGAGAACGAACTTATATTTTATGAATTCAACCTTGATGGTTTTGTATTAGAATATAATGGAATCTTCTGTGCTGTTCCACAACTGAATTAATTAGTATAATTTCAGAAGGCCTTTATCCATCCTTGCTCATTTAATAGCAAATATTTTGTTGCATACAAAAATAGAGCTTTCCTGTACCAAAAAGGCATGCCTTGTTTACTCTTAAAGTGAAGTAGGCTATAACCAGTTATATGGCAGACATTATTTTATGCACATGATCATTCCATCTAGCCTATAGCCCAATAGGCCTTCTGTACCAGGTGAGGGGACTTTACTGTATGGGAAGTAAACATCAGACCTCATTGCATAATAGTGACAACCTATATCGGGACATAAAAAAGATGCGATAGAAGGATTGTTAATTGTGATAATAGCCTATGTTGTCAAAATTACAAGATACACATTTCATGGAAGGACCTATGGGCTCCTGAGTGGCACAGTGGTTTAAGGCACTGTATCTCAGTGCTAGAGGCGTCATCCTGGTTCAAAACCAGGCTGTATCACAGCTGGCTGTGATTGGGAGTCCCATAGGACGGCGCACAATTGGCCGAGCATCGTCTGGGTTTGGCCAATGAAGGCCGCCATTGTAAATAAGAATTTGTTCTTAACTGACTTGCCTAGTAAAATAAAAGATGACACTTACATCCAAATAGCCTAATTTCTGACTGAGACACATACCATTCACAGTGGTTTAAAGTACTTAAGTAAAAATACTTTAAAGTAGTTGTTTTTGGGGTATCTGTATTCACTATTTATATTTCTGACAACTTTTTCTTCACTACATTCCTAGAGAAAATAATGTACTTTTTACTCCATACATTTTCCCTAATACCCAAAAGTACTCATTACATTTTGAATGTTTAGTAGAACAAGGAAAATGGTCCAATTCACGCAGTCATCAAGAGAACATCATTCATACTGCCTCTGATCTGGCGGACTCACTAAACAAATGCTTTGTTTGTAAATGATGTCTGAGTGTTGGAGTGTACCCCTGGCTATCCGTAAATTTGAAAAAATACAAGAACATTGTACCAACTGGTTTGCTTAAAATAAGGAATTTGAAATGATTTATACTTTTACTTTTGATACATAAGTATATTTAAAACCCAATAGTTTAGACTTTTACTCAAGTAGTATTTTACTGGGTGACCTCATTTTGTATTAAGGTATCATTACTTTCACTCAAGTATGACAATTGGGTACTTTTTCCATCACTGACCATACATATACCATAATTCCTCTACCAAGGTCAAAATATAGAAATCTACAAAGTAGGACTATTTGGGATATTAATTTACAGTACTTAATTACGTGTTCAATTGTTACTGTGTTCTAGATTGGCATACCTCATCAACTCTTGCCGAGTTCAGCACCTCAGACCTCAAGGCTTCTCCCTCAGATTTTAACAGACCAGTTTATTAGACCATTTGTGGTTCACTCCTTATGTAAATGCATATTATTGTGTTACAACAGAAATCATTTGGGAGAGAGAATCAGCTTAAACACTACTTGGGTGGCTTAGGATTCATAGCTGTTAATTTTGCTCCACAGGAGATGACTCTGAACTAGTCTATGTTTACCCAAGGGATGTCGCCTGTAGCACAATAAGTTGCATGCAGCTCCAATGGAAACCTGCAAACAAGTTATGCAGTAAAGTATTAATATTAACATTAATATTAATATTAAGGTTGTCAAACAGAATTGTATTAATGTGTTTTATAGAGTGTATTTCGGTCCATTTACACATCTGTTTCCAAGTGTCCCCCACAATAAATCACACTTCAGTAACTAAAACTGAGCAATGCTCTCCCAACACATTATATAAGCACAAGACAGGAAAGGACGTTTTTTTCCAGAAATGTCAACAAGCATTTCTCAGGTGCCTTTCACAGGTTCACTTGCTCCGAATGTGTCAACTACGTACTGATATTTCCCTTCAAGGACAGGAATCATGAGGTCGGCACAATTTGTAAAACTCTTTCCTGCTTCTCGTCCTGTTAAATTAATGTTCTCTCCAGTAATATCTCAGCAAAGACGGGGGCCTTTTATCAATTAGATTTGCTCACCTTCTGCGTCCTCTCTCCTCCATCCTCTCTTGCCTCCTTTTGAAAAAGGTCAAAGTTAATCGAGGAGAGTCGACGAGGAGAGTGAACATGGATGGAAATGCGCTTGCTTGAAATGAGATGTTCCTTCTCCACTCGCGCGTCATTAGGCAAATAAGGTTTACAGGGGTGGATCCCAAAACAAATGTGTAAAGTGCTCTAAACTAATTAAGTTAGTTTTATAGATAAAACAATCCATAGAATATGTTTTTTTTAACATCTGCATGTTTTTCTCCTTTGACAAAACAAAAGCTGATTCAAAGGGGGTGTGGCAGATTTCAAAACTCTTAAGCGTTAGGATAAAAAAAAACACCTCAAACTTGTATCTCAAACATGGTTGCTCAAACATGGTTGCTACATCACAGAACATGATGTTATGTTGGCTCATTGGTTGAGCTGACCAATCAACTGTCTACTTAAATTAATATTTTTTTACGATTGGTGTACGCCCTCACCATTCTGTTGTTGGGTACGCCCACACCATTCCAACACAGAAAATATGACTTTTAACATACTTTATTAAAAAAAAAATTGTAAGGAAAGCAATTTCACTCGTATTGTAATTAATTATAGGTCATATTTCATAGAAATCTGGAAACACTGGAGAGTTACTTTAACATCTATATGGTTCTCTATCATGATGATGTGACTCAATTTGGTGGAAACCATAGCAGATGTGCTGTCTCTATGATGTCACCACAATATGTTGCCGATATCATACAGCAGTTTGAACATGAAAGACATATTAGTTGCATTATATTTCCTCTAAAAGAGTGTGTGTGTGTGTGTGTGTGTGTTGTGTGTGTGTGTGTGTGTGTGTGTGCTGTGTGTGTGTGTGTGTGTGTGTGTGTGTAGACTTTATGTGGGAGGGGGAAGTTGCACTTGAAAATTACTAGTCTGGTGAGGTAGGTTTTAGTACAGTCATTACAAATAAGGTGTTAAGACGTCTTTGCCTTTTTCAACGGCTAAGCTGAACTGTATCCTGGGGGCAGCCTTTTTTTGCACTTGCCATCTTCCAGCGCTCTTACTTTCCTCTCACAGCGTTCATGCATGTTAACCACATTTCTCTGGCGTTGTCTAGTCCATGTCCATGAGTGGCCTTGATGTGCGTATAAGTATGTGTACATAGGCGTGTGTTGTGTGGGTGTAACTGTTTGGGAAGACCTAGGAGGCTCTCACGCTGGGTGAAGGCACTGACCTCGCTTCAGCTCAGCGAAGCCACAAGGCTGCATTTATGATCTGACGGAGGAATGAGGTGCAGTAAAAAAAAAAATGTCCACTAACAGCCTCTTGGCCCTCGGAGAGGAGTGAGAGGAGAGCATGTCATCAGCAGCTTTTCATGGAGAAGAAAACAGCTAGAAACCAACCATCTAGACTGAACTCACAGTATATAGTTAAGCTGTGTACTACTGAGTACGGACCATACATCTAGTTATTCTACATACAGAATATTGCTTACAGCTGGGACCACTACACTGCATGGCCCAAGAGGACCCATGAAACTGCAATCGCGGATCGTATGTGATTACTCATTTCCCTCTCTGACAGGACAGCCTTTCCCTTCTGTCTTTTCCGTTTTCTTGGAAGCAGGGGTTAAAGGAGAAACGTGATTCCTATTCCAAATGGAAGAGGGGACACACTATCATAGGAAGCAACCATCAAAAATGTTGAACACATGCCAAGGTGAAATGTCCAACTGAAACTGAGGGAGGCAGAAGTCTTAAAGGACAGCAGAGATGGCTCTCCATGTTTCCATAGTATGCTATTCTTTTGTTGGTTAAACCCTTTCAGATATCTCGCCCTATCAATATCAATTGACAATCTTTCATGAGTGTAACATCTATGTATGTTTTCTTTGTCCACAGGTAAAGGTAGCTCCAGCATCTCCTCTGACATTAGTTCGAGTACAGATCACACACCGACCAAAGCTCCAAAGAATGTGGCTACCACCGAAGGTAAGGCATCTGGTGCTCATTATTCAACCCCCCCTCCCCCATCCCCTTTCTGTAATACTGCCTATTTTTGGAGAAACTTGTGTGTTCCTGGGATAACCCTAAATTGAAAACAAACTCACGGCTCTCATCAGAGCTAAGGAGCCGAAGGCTTTTCTTATTCTTTGTTTCAAAACTCCTGCCCCCTCGAAGAGGAAGAATGCTTGTCCAAACTGGTAATATCAGGGTTGAGTGTTGTCAGTGAGCATGCTCGTTATCTGTGTGTGTGTGTGTGTGTGTGTGTGTGTGTGTGTGTGTGTGTGTGTGTGTGTGTGTGTGTGTGTGTGTGTGTCTGCCGGTGCGAGAAAGAGAGAGAAAAGGAGAGAGAAAGAAGACCAATGGGAAATGCTGAAGAAAACATATAGTAGTACTGTGATGTATTGCATTGTCTAGCAATAGCAGGAATAGCTAAAAGATGCCCGTTTTCTGCAATTTGTTTGGTCTGGAATGCATGGCCATTTAGCTGATCCATTAGGTTGTATCATCGGTGTAGTGGTTAGCTCTGTGCCTCTCACAAATAGACAATCTCCTTCCAAGCAGACATTGTTCCATGGTGGCTCTCCTTCTCCTTCCTCCAACCCCAGTTCCCAGTGAGTATTCCCAGGCATTGTGCCAACCTGGCTACATCAGGGGCCTGCTCTTCATTGTGCTAGTGTGTTTGTAACTCCTGTCGATTTTGTGGTTATCAAACATCAAATAAAATCTCCAGGATATTAAGACAGTTGCATATATCCAAGCAATGCTCTGGCAGTGGTAGAAAAATACTCTCCAATATGTGTAACATATGTCTTTCTTGAGGGTATGTCAATCTGTTTGACAGTTCGTCAATCAAAGGAGCTGACTGACTGCTTGCATTTATGGAATGAAACCCTAAATGTCTCCTTTTCTATCAGCAGTTTAGAATGTGTTTCATATAACTCTACTTAGCGTCTGCTGAGCGTCAATCTCCTCAAACCCATCATAGACAAAGGTCAGGCAGTTTTCCTTTTAAGAGAAAAAATGGCATAGGCTTCTTAACCATCTTTAGACAAACACACACACACACACACTCCATTGTATGGACACCAATCTTTTTATATTTGCTTTGAAAGAGAGGAATGATGTATTCTTGTGGAGCTTCCCACAAGAAAACAAACACACGGGCTACCCAGTACTTCTGGCTGTCACTCAGTCATACATTTCAAGGTGTTGCTGAGAGAAGAGAATATAAATAAGACTATTTTGCCGTGAAACTTCATGTTATATCAGATGCAATTTTTGTTTCATACAAAAATTTGCATGTATGTGCATATTAGTGATGCGTGGATCAGCTGTTTGTCACCCGCCTGCAATTGCTAATAACACATCCGCCATTTCCTTGACTATATGTGATAAAGTGGAAATATGATGCCCACACTAACCGCAAATACAGAGAAAATGCGCTGTACAGTCAGAGACGGCGGAATCATTTTTTAGATAGGCTTATGTTTCTGCTTATAATTTCCAACATTTTGGTAGGCTATTTGTCAACTTGTCTATAATTAGATACATTCAGCTTCCCTTCTGTCATTACTTGTTGCCCTAGAAGATGGCAGTAAATAAACCCATGCTCACCAGAATAATGTCATAAATCGATAGAATGAATGCTTTAATGCAGTTGACATTGGTACATTTTTATTTTTGCTTTCCTCTTCCATCTCTACTTCTCTCATGCAGCAAAGACATTTAGGGCCCGGGTAGAAAATACAATAATTCCCAAAATACAGGAAGGATTTTCCATGCAAAATTTCCAAATGAGATCAGTTTGGCCGGTTTTAATGAAATTAAAAGCTGTTAAAATGACCCAACAGGTTTTTTTATAAGATTTCAGACAGCTTGAATTAATATTTTATGTGGTTGAAATACTATCAGCTTTTATGATGGTGATAAAGATAGCACCTTTACAGACGTTCCCTAACTGCACATTCATTCTCTCAAGATGCTAAAATAAATAAATAATATTTCTGTTCCTGAGTCAAAATGTACATTTGGTGTATCATTTTACTGCAATAACTGCTTAATTCTGCAGGAGTAAATATTATATTAGGCTATGTGAGAGGTTATGGACCTACAGTCAGTGTCCAGATTTCATTTAGGATACTATTCCATTTAACCCATCTGAACAGTACAATTCCCTTGAAGTCCCAATCTTGTGGTTGTCGAATTTGTATACCGCCTCACAATCATCACACATAACATAGCCGTTTAGCCGTCACTGCTATCATCCTCTTTTAACACTTCACCAAATCTTTCCCAAACATTAGACTGCTGTTCTGGCCCTCCCTTCTATTTATTTTCAACTCTCCATTTCGCAGATTTTCTGTTATTGAGTTATTCTTTTTTCCTCAGTGGATCGACGTTAACTTTTTCTTCCCAAGTTCCCAAAAGCATTTGGCGTGTATTTGGCGCACTACAGTTAGTGCGTAGCCTAGGCCTAAGCTTTAGGGCCTAACGCCAGATACAAGTAATGAAAGCAAAACCTCAATGTAGCCTATAGAAATGAATTGCACAAAAATGATACATTTATGGACTTTTAATGGATCGTTTTCTCTTTTTTCATGACCCTAAACCTGCCAACCCCGTGGATATAATCGCGGGGACTGTGGGTTATGAGTCAACCCACGCATCACCAGTGCATATGTATTGGTCTTAAGGTCTTTCAATGACTGGTTCCGTAATGGACCACTCAGTGGCTAATGTAATTAACATTAATAAACATTCATGTTCATTAATGTTAATGAATCATCCAATTAACCATTTGTGAACTGTAACAAGTCAATTCAGAAGGTTTGGTCTACTTCTCTCAGCTTGGGTTCAAACAAGGCAGACTATTGTTCCTCTCCAGACTACATTAGGCTCAGAGGGAAACGTTGACTCACCAGTATCTCTCCATCGAGGAGCTGCTGGAACCTTCACTGGGGTATTATGGGAAATTACTAATTGTGCCTTGTGTGTCTGCTAGCTAGGAGAACAACCTGTACGGGAGAGTGGGCCGTGGTCGGTGGCTGCCCAACCATAATTCCGCTCCTGTGTTATGACAGAAATTGTTATTTTTTTCTTCCTGCTAAGTGGGAGTAATTACATGGTCTGGAACCACCACAACCACAGCCAGTTTGCTTTCGTGACTCCCAAGCCCCCCCCCACACACACTCCACCCAGCCCCACGGCCCTCTAAACTAATCAGGATGCAGGCTGCTCCTGCACAAAATCACACATTGGCTCAGCGCTCAGATCTGGAGGCATGGTCCATCACATTTCCTGGCCTTGGGAGCTTGGGAGTCACAAAAGCAAACTGGCTTTGCCAAACTTGCTGATTGGGAGAGGATCCTCTCTCTAGGCTATTGGAACTAGCTACGGTTTGCATTCAGTAGCAGCACGGCTAATTTCATGATGACGCATCACTTGGATTATGTGAAGTCATCTGGGTGGCCTCATTTAATTGTGTACCTTCATAAGAAGAACAATAATATTGCATCAGTCTTGGCTTGGAAAGTTGTCAACCCTCACTGCACATATGGATGTGAAATCATGATTAAAGTGTTTGATGAAACCAGACTTTACACAATACAACTGGGCCACATTGGGGCACAGAAGTTAAAGATAGGACCTTGTTTTTGCTTCATTGTAGGACATATATTGCCAACATGCAGTAGACTGTTGCAGAGCTTATTTGAGGGTTTTGGAATTTGTTCATTCCATTGGCTTGCCGTGCACCTGCATCAAGTCACTCTTTGGGATTTAGCTCCCTCGTGTTTTCCCAGAACTTTCTTGTGGTTCAGCAATACTTCTTCATGCAATTTTTCCACATGAAGAAGATGAAGAGTTATACCCCTCTTCTCCATCACAGCGGATCTAAGCAAGTGGAAAATACCTTTTGATGAAGTCATCCAATATCATTCTGTGATATGTGTTTTTTGTGGCTATTTAGGAGAGCTTGTGGGCTCAAACAGCTGACCTGCTTATTAGCTTCAGACTGTACATTTCTCCCCTGGGATGGATGAGGCTGAAGACTCCCAGCATGGGTTAAACCATGGCCCTGCAGTCTGGGCCTGCCTGGAGCGTTTTCTTTGGCACGGCTCTACTCTGGGGTGGAATGTGGTTCAGCCATAGAAATAGGATGTGTAGAACTCCTATATTATTTAGTCATCTCAGCACCCAGAACCTATAGTATTTAGCAACCGTGGCTGTTTTAGATACCGCATATGTAGTTGAGAGTGAGAAATGATAATATGAAAAATCCCACTTGGTATAGTAGTGTCAGGCTTCTTCAGTCACAGATAAGAGAGTGATTCATTGGAAAGTTGACCATGTCAAAGCCATGCACCTTCTGTGTTGTCATCCCCCCAAACCTACCAGCAATTTGGAAGGAACCAGGAAGGCAACTTAGAAACAGTGAATGGTGGGAAAAATACACATGCCTGCTTCCTTCCTGTCTGACCAGGAACAAAAGAAAAGTGAAACGGTGTGTAGGGAAAAGTAGCCATTACTCTTCTACTCGTGAACATGATAAAATAATATGAGGTGGAATTGAGCCATTTTAATGTAAAAGTGTGACAAGGAATCAGGCTCTGTTGGCCATTGGAATCAAACTAATTATTCTTTCAGTTCATTTCATACCCAATATCAAATCCAATTTCCCCAGCCTAATACATTTCTTATTGGATTATTGCAAGATCCATAGTAGCCTCTCAATTAGCAATGGCATAGTCATTCAACAACCCACACAGGATATGGAGCCATATATTCAAATCCAATAATCCACATTTATTGTCCTCCGTACAATAATCAGCCTCTGGCCAGTCTGACGTGTGTTTCCACTTGGCTACTCTGAAGTCAGTGAGGGTCAGCAGTGCAGTCTAAACAGTGCAAAGTAGAAAACTCTGCTGTCTCCAAAATGTTAACATTTTGATCCTCCAAAGGACGATAAATCCCTTGAATTCCAGCTGTTTGTAAACTACTCGCCCCATAGACTCATGATCCATTTATTTTGTAGGCTCAAGTAAATACACTACATGGTCAAAAGTATGTGGACACCTGCTCATCGAACATCTCATTCCAAAATCATGGGCATTAATATGGAGTTTGCACTCTTCTGGGAAGGCTTTCCACTAGCTGTTGGAACATTGCTACGGGGACTTGAACCACAAGAGCATTAGTGAGGTCGGGCGATTAGGCCTGGCTTGCAGTCGGTGTTCCAATTCATGCCAAAGGTGTTCGATGGGGTTGAGGTCATGGCTCTATGCAGGCCAGTCAAGTTCTTCCACATCGATCTCGACAAACCATTTCTGTATGGACCTCAATTTGTGCACAGTTGCATCACTCCAGAGAACACGTTTTCACTGCCCCAGAGTCCAATGGCAGGGAACTTTACACCACTCCAGCCAAAGCTTGGCATCATGCGGCCGCTCAGCCATGGAAACCCATTTCATGAAGCCCTCGACAAACAGTTCTGGTGCCTACATTTACATTTTAGTCATTTAGCAGACACTCTTATCCAGAGCGACTTACAGTGGTGAGTGCTTACATTTTCATACTTTTTTTTCATACTGGTCCCCCATGGGACTCAAACCCACAACCCTGGTGGCGTTGCAAGCACCATGCTCTACCAACTGAGCTACAACGGGACTGTGCCGATGTTGATTCTCGGCGGTCCCATTCTGTGAGCTTGTGTGGCCTACCACTTCGCTGCTGAGCCGTTGTTGCTCCTAGATGTTTCCACTTCACAATAACAGCACTTACAGTTGACTGGGGCAGCTCTAGCGGGGCAGACATTTGATGAACTGAATTGTTGGAAAGATGGCATCCTGTAACGGTGCCACGTTGAAAGTCCCTGAACTCTTCAGTAAGGCTGTTCTACTGCCAATGTTTGTCTATGGAGATTACATGGCTGTGTGCTCGATTTTATACACCTGTCAGCAACGGGTGTGGCTAAAATAGCTGAATCCACTAATTTGAAGGGGTGCCCACATACTTTTGTATATACAGTATAGTGTATATATGACGTATGTTAATGTAGATTTTTCATTGTCAGATATGAAATGGTCTGAGGAGATGTTGGTCTGTTATGATGAGCAGCACTACACAGGATATTCCATAGTGTTACTATAAGCTACCAAACCTTACCAGTGGGTACTAGTAAGATTCCTCAAGACAGTATTTTTATTTTTATAAACAGCTATCATCAAAACCTGTGTTTTCAGTGCACTGATCATAAATAACAGTTCATTTATTAGTGATTGAGCGGGTCGTTCCCTAACCAAACAATAACACAGACCCCTGACAAACGTCACACTTTTGCGGCAGCGCTGTGTTCCCCGAGCATTAGCAGAACGTTTTTGCCACACCGAGAGAGGCGGTCTACCCATCATTTGTCCTCCAGCCTGACAGCTGTGTTGAAAGGTGCTCAAACAGGCATGGCGGTTTGTTTAGACGAGGAAGCTGTTTCTATATGGAAATGTCTTGCAGGTGCTAGACTGCCAGCGTTGTTGACCCTGACCCCATGTTTGACTTCGAGTGGCAGACCAAGCAGAGCTGTGTTTGAGGTCTGCTTGAAAGAAGTTACATGTAGGTCTACGTTATGACAACTCCTCTACAAGGGATAATATACATAATACCCCACCTTGCAGTAAAGAAATAGCAAGGATCTGTCAATGTAGGCCACACAGTGTTCCAATGTTAAATCATCGTAATATGTCGGGTAGATGGATTATTAAACTATAGTTGCCCTATTTTAGTTTGATTTAGATACTTTACTCCCTCCAACATGCTATTTACCGCAAATCAAGCTCATGTTTCACAAAAAAAACGTTAAAAAAATAGTTGTCTTGAGGTGGTTTGTATGCGAGTCTGAGATATATTTGTTGTAATTGCACCTCCTTTCTGTCTACTATCTCAGCCCCTCCCCCATTCTCTCCCTCGCTTCCAGAGTGAGGAAATGTGAGCGTAAGGCACAGAAAAGGACTGTTGAGATTGCAAGAGAAAAAGAAAAACAACAAGTAAAAGTAATTTCCTCAAGGAGGAGGGGAAGGGAGCACAGTTTGCCTCAGTCTTTCATCTTATAATTCTTCTCTGATTACTGCTTAGTCTTTTCATTATCTATCTCTGGAAGGCAGGGCATAGACCCACTTGTTTGAATGCAGTTGCAGTGTTGGTTTCTTTCACTCTGAATCCCACTTTTCAGTATTATAACTGGAGCATGTTCGACAGGAGTTGGGAAAGACGCCATGTGGTCCCACTAGTCAGGTTTTGGCTATACACCACCTGGATCTGTGTGAGTCTGTGTGCCAATATGACATCAGATGTGGATATAGAGCTTTACCATGCTCTGGTTTATCTCTTCCTTTCGCTCTGAGGGATGTGTCACTGCTCTGTAGAGAAAGTGACAGCTGTGGTGGAAGCAACCATGCCATATGGATGAAAATTCTTTCCTCATTGGTTGCGATCTACTGTGCATCTGTTGCAAATGGCTAAGGAACAGATCAACATTTACTGGGGGGAGGGATGGCCCAAAATAGGGGAGGGTTGTCAAACTTACATTTTTTGTTTTGGTTTCTGTTTTTTTTATCCAGCACAGGGGAAAGTTGTGTGTTTTTTCCCTGGTTTACATTCTCTATACTAATAGTATTTTCCCTATAAACAATAGCTTGACTTACTTTTAATATTACCTTAATACAGTTTAGAAACGTTTGTGAAGGATTGGTGTGGCTATTATTAAGCTTTAGCTACTGGAGGCCTATGATATGAAGGCAGTGTGCCCCGGCGCTCCAACTTACTCCGACAGTTTAACTTGAGTTGAGGAAGACTGTTTCAATTACTCCTATAATCTAACAATATCATGCTTATCTTTATACAAAAGATTTGTATATTTGTATGAAAATGTATTAATTACCCTTCTCCTGTACGTCTATATCTGTACAACAGACGCAGTAGCCATCTGACACAAAGAAATGCATATATCTATGGGGTTTGGCCTAAGCTTCTCTTCCATTATGCAGACTAATATATACAGTTGAAGTCGGAAGTTTACATACACCTTAGCCAAATACATTTAAACTCAGTTTTTCACAATTCCTGACATTTAATCTGAGTAATAATTCCCTGTCTTAGGTCAGTTAGGATCACCACTTTATTTTAAGAATGTGAAATGTCAGTATAATAGAAGAGAGAATGATTTATTTCACCTTTTATTTCTTTCATCACATTCTAAGTGGGTCAGAAGTTTACATACACTCAATTAGTATTTGGTAGCATTGCCTTTAAATGGTTTAACTTGGGCCAAACGTTTCGGTAAGCCTTCCACAAGCTTCCCACAATAAATTGGGTGAAGGTTGGCCCATTCCTCCTGACAGAGCTGGAGTAACTGAGTCAGGTTTGTAGGCCTCCTTGCTCGCACACGCTTTTTCAGTTCTGCCCACACATTTTCTATGGGATTGAGGTCAGGGCTTTGTGATGGCCACTCCAATACCTTGACTTTGTTGGCCTTAAGCCATTTTGCCACAACTTTGGAAGTATGCTTGGGGTCATTGACCATTTGGAAGACCCATTTGCGACCAAGCTTTAACTTCCTGACTGATGTCTTGAGATGTTGCTTCAATATTTCCACATAATTTTCTCCCTCATGATGCCATCAATTTTGTGAAGTACACCAGTCCTTCCTGCTGCAAAGCACCCAACAACATGATGCTGCCACCCCTGTGCTTCATGGTTTGGATGGTGTTCTTCGGCTTACAAGCATCCCCCTTTTTCCTCCAAACATAACGATGGTCATTATGGCCAAACAGTTATATTTTTGTTTCATCAGACCAGAGGACATTTCTTCAAAAAGTATGATCTTTGTCCCCATGTGCGGTTGCAAACCGTAGTCTGTCTTTTTATGACGGTTTTGGAGCAGTGGCTTCTTCCTTGCTGAGCGGCCTTTCAGGTTATGTCGATATAGGACTCTTTTTACTGTGGATATAGATACTTCTGTACCTGTTTCCTCTAGCATCTTCACAAGGTCCTTTGCTGTGTTCTGGGATTGATTTGCACTTTTCGCACCAAAGTACGTTCATCTCTAGGAGACAGAAGGTGTCTCCTTCCTGAGTGGTATGACGACTGCGTCGTTTGAAGGTAGGCCTTGAAATACATCCACAGGTACACCTCCAATTGACTCAAATGTTGTCAATTAGCCTATCAGAAGCTTATAAAGCCATGACATTGTTTAAAGGCACAGTCAACTTAGTGTATGTAATTCCTGACCTACAGGAATTGTGATACAGTGAATTATAAGTGAAATAATCTGTCTGTGAACAATTGTTGGAAAAATTGCACAAAGTAGATGTCCTAACCGACTTGCCAAAACTATAGTTTGTGAACAAGAAATTTGTGGAGTGGTTGAAAAACAAGTTTTAATGACTCCAACCTAAGTGTATGTAAACTTCCGACTTCAACTGTAAATGTGGCTCATTTGGCCAACAGGTTGGATCTGAATGCATATGGGTGTCTGTATTCTTTTTTTTTTTATATCTGTTAAATTCAAATCTTTCCTGTCATGTTGTCCGGCGCAAAACATTTTGTAAAGGAAACTAAAATGGCATATTGTTTTTATGAAGAATTTTGAATATCCACATGAAATACTGTCAGCAATTGGGTGGAAACGTAGCAATAGACACCCTAAAGACTCTGGCAAGTGCACTAGTCCAGTGTCACTTTGATTATGCTGCACATCATGGGTCACCAGCAGCCCCAAACATCTAAAGAATATGCTACCAGCAAAACAAGCTTGTAAGAAGTGTACTTAAACTCTCCCCTCATACTCATCTGGAGGTTGAGCAATTTTTCTTCTCTATCTCTGTAATGTGTCTTTATCTATGTAATTGTATATGTATTTACATAAAATATTGGGAACACAATGGAAAAAGTTTATTGTGCAATCCCGGTCACTTAAATTTTTTTTTGTGTATATATGTTTTTTTTTTACTGACAAATAAAATCAATCAATCAATCCAAACTGGTGAATGGAAAGAGACATCTGTTACAATACACCAAAACGTTTAATGTCAAGACACGCGTTTGATACTGGGTAAGCCTACAAGGTAGGGAGAGATGTATTTTATGTTTGTTGATATTGACATAGTCTATTTATTGGTGTTGAAAACGCAAACCATGATATTGAAGTGCCTGAAATCGTTATGCTTTGTTTATTGGCTGTGTGGTGCATATTCGTTGCATATATTTTATATAATTATAAATATCTAATTTCTCCTTAGCTGATCATTGCCTGCAGCCGGCTTTGATTGCAATGTACAGGCAGGGAGAGTGGTCAGCGCACTGTCAATCATCTGGCCAGGAGCCCTGCGCGGCATCATCTGTGCAACAAAAGCATGCTGAAGTGACAAAGACGATTTCCACGTTTATAAACACATGGTCGTTAACATTATTTAGAGTTAATTCTATGAGGGGGGAGGGTGTTCCGTTTATTTTACAGTACAAGGGAAGGGTCATGTGAAAATATTTTTGACGTTGGGGAGGGCTGTCATTTTTTGAGTTGGACCAGCCCCCCCCCCCCCCCAGCACTTGTAGATCTGTCCCTAACGTGTCCTCTCTAGCTATGTATCATGGCCATCATTCCACACCTGCTGTCCACACGGTCACTAAACTAAACATTACTAAATCTACATGTATAGTACACTACCTCAAGCACGCTCTATGTCCAGGAGCAGCAGTTGGTTAGAAGACATTAAGCACTTCCTGCTTTTCCCTCTTGATATCCTGCTTTAGCAACCTGTAAATGTTGCATCAGCTTCTAATGTTTCTACAGTCAGCGCTTTGCAAGAGGCTGGATCAGTTCTGCCCTGACGCCAAATTGCTTTTGGAGCCTCAGAATGTCATCTCCGTTCAGGGAAATTAGTGCTGTGATACATAGACACACAATGGCCTCTCTCTGAGCTGAGAGAGTTGGAGCAGATCAGGCCTGGGTTTGGCTGTCGGATGTCTGAGGGTCTGCAGTCCTCCTCAGCGAAGATTTACGAAGTGAGGAGAGGCGAGGGGGAGGGATTGTGTGTCCTTGGAGCAGACACTGAGGCCTTTTTTTCTCTCGAGGTCCTGAGGATATTAGTGTTGTTTTGGGGGTATGTGTCAGAGGGGCCAGAGGACACGTGGTGCTGCTCATGCTCAGTGAGGAGCAGGCTGTTTGGGAGAGAAAAGTCATGCTGGTCGTTCTAAAACTCCCACAGTTTCCTGCCCTAGTATGCACATTGTAAGCGAAGCGCCAGGCTCCATTGTACTCGGGCTTGTCTGGTGACGTAGCTGCTTCCTGTAGTGAAGGCCTTGGTGACAGGCAAGCTGCTGCACTGCACTGCAATCTCAGCGTCCACTTATTCAACTCAAGATGGGAGAGACTTAGTATTCTCCCGCAAATCCCATTAAACTTTCTCTGCCCTTATTAGGACTCAGTCTTCCAAAAATGAGATATAAAGGCCATATGGTTTTATAGAGCCATTGTAACCCAATACTGGCCTAGATGCTGACAGCAGGTTCTGTCTCTCTATTTTGGATCGTTTTGCTGTCCTTATCAATTACGTTAGAGCCCCTAAAGACAGTACACAAAAGCCTGGCCGCTGGTTTCAACATCTGAAACCATAGAGCATTTCTAATTGCTACAGTGCCTTCAGAAAGTATTCATATACCCTTGTCTTATTCCACATTTTGTTTCGTTACAGCATGAATTCACCCATTTATACGCAATACCCAGTAATGACAAAGTGAAAACGTGTTTTTTTCGAAATGTTTGCAGATTTTTTGAAAATGAAATGCAGAAATATCAAATTTACGTTAGTATTCACACTCCTGAGTCAATACATGTTAGAATCACCTTTGACAGAGATTACAGCTGTGAGTCTAAGCACTTTGCACACTTTGATTGTACAATATTTGCACATTTATTATTTTTTGAATTCTTCAAGCTCTGTCAAGTTGGTTCTTGATTCCGTAGATTTTCAAGACAATTTAATTCAAAACTGCAACTAGTCCACTCAGGAACATTCGATGTCGTCTTGGTAATAGTGCTGAGCGGTTAAGCGAAATTCTGGTTATTTTTTTGTTTTTTAAACAACTAATTGACCGATCTCAGTTCAATTATTTTAATTCCATTTTATTCCATTTATTTTCTGTGAGCTCAATGCGCAGTTTCTGTAGAGGTAAATCAGATCCAGCCTGAACTGTGCAATGTAGTAGGGAGTTGTAGTTTCCAACAGGCCAATATTCTACATAGTTTAGCACAGAAAACGTAGTACAGTAATTAACTTTAATTCCCATAATCCACCTGCTTGTCCAGTATGTGTGGAGCACTGAGCTATAATAAGAATGGTGTGGAATGGAGACAGAGAAGAGAGAACGAGCGATCGAGAGGGATCGAAAGCAGTTGCTTCGCGAGGTATCTCTACCTGTGTAACGGCTGTCGTAGTCGTTCTCCTCCTCAGACGAGGAGGAGCATGGATCGGACCAAGATGCGGATTGGTACGAGTTCATTATTTAATGGAAAAACAACAAACACTACAAAATACAAAAACCAACAAACGTGACTAACCTGAAACCAGTCATGTGTGGCCAAACGCCTGACAACAAGAACAAACACCACACAAAACACAGGTGAAACCCAGGCTGCCTAAGTATGATTCTCAATCAGGGACAACGATTGACAGCTGTCTCTGATTGAGAATCATACCAGGCCGAACACAAAATCCCAACATAGAAATCAAACCTAGACCACCCCCCCAACTCACGCCCTGACCAACTAAAACAAATACAAACAAAGGAAAACAGGTCAGGAAACGTGACAGAACCCTCCCCCTTAAGGTGCGAACTCCGGGCGCACCAGCACAAGTCTAGGGGAGGGTCTGGGTGGGCATCTGTCCACGGTGGCGGTTCTGGCACTGGTCGTGGTCCCCACCCACCATAGTCAACCCCGCTTCCGTGCCTCCTCCCAATATCCACCCTCCATGTCAATCCCACTATTCCAAAGAGCAGTAACAGACTGAGGGGTAGCACTGGACTGAGGGGCAGCACCGGACTGAGGGGCAGCACCGGACTGAGGGGCAGCACCGGACTGAGGGGCAGCACCGGACTGAGGGCGGATCCTGGCTGGCGGGAAGGCTTCCGGCGGATCCTGGCTGGCGGAAGGTCTCGGCGGATCCTGGCTGGAAGGCTCCGGCGGATCCTGGCTGGCGGAAGGCTCGGCGGATCCTGGCTGGCGAAGGCTCCGGCGGATCCTGGCTGGCCTTGGCTGCCGGCGGATCTGTCTGCTGGCTCCGGCGGATCCTGGCTGGCTGGCAGCTCCTGGCTGGACTGGCTCTGGCTGATCCTGGCTGGACGGCTCTGGCTGATCCTGGCTGGACGGCTCTGGCTGGATCCTGGCTGGACGGCTCTGGCTGGTCCTGGCTGGACGGCTCTGGTGGTCCTGGCTGGACGGCTCTGGCTGGTCTTGGCTGGACGGCTCTCTGGTTGGTCCTGGCTGGACGGCTCTGGCTGGTCCCTGGCTGGACGGCTCTGAAGGCTCGGGACAGACGGGCAGCGCTGGGCAGGCAGGCAGTTCAGCAGGCTTGGGAAGGCAGGCAGTTCAGACAGCGCTGGGAAGGCAGGCAGTTCAGACAGCGCTGGGAAGGCAGGCAGTTCAGACACAGCTGCGCTGAGCAGGCAAGCAGCGCAGGCGGCGTTGAGCAGACGGCCAACTCTGACCTGCTGAGCGCACAGTAGGTCTGGTGCGTGGTGCGGAACTGGAGGCACTGGGCTGGAGACACGCACACAGGGAGAGTGCGTGGAGGAGGAACAGGGCTCTGGAAGTGCACTGGAAGCCTGGTGCGTGGTGTCGGCACTGATGGTACTGGGCTGGGGTGGGAAGGTGCGCCGGATATACCGGACCGTGAAGGAGGACACGTGCTCTTGAGGCACGAGCCTCCCAACCTTAACCAGGTTGAATGGTCCCCGTAGCCTTGCCAGTGCGGCGAGGTGGAATAGCCCGCACTGGGCTATGCAGGCGAACCGGGGACACCACCTGTAAGGCTGGTGCCATGTACGCCGCCGCGAGCCGAAGACGTACTGAGGCCAGATATGTGGGGCCGGCATTCACTGGCACCCGGCTCGATGCACCTAGCCCTCCCAGTGCGGGCAAGGTGGAATAGCCCGCACTGGGCTAAGCACGCGTACTGGGGACACCGTGCGCTCCACCGCATAACACGGTGTCTGACCAGTACGACGCCCTCGCACTCCACGGTAAGCGGGGAGTTGGCTCGGGGTATCACACCCGGCTTCGCCACACTCCCCTTTAGCCCCCCCCCAAGAAATTTTTGGGTGAGCCTCTCGGGCTTCCAGCCGCTCTGCTTGCTTTCGCCTCATAAAACCTCCTCTCCGCTTTCGCTGCCTCCAGCTCCGCTTTGGGGCGGCGACACTCACTGGCTCTGCCCAGGGTCCTTTACCGTCTAGGATTTCCTCCCAAGTCCATTCCTCTTTTCCCCATTGCTGTTGTTTTCTTGCCTTCCTTCTCCACTCTGCTTGGTCCTGTTTTGGTGGGTGTTTCTGTAACGGCTGTCGTAGTCGTTCTCCTCCTCAGACGAGGAGGAGCATGGATCAGACCAAGATGCGGATTGGTACGAGTTCATTATTTAATGGAAAAACAACAAACACTACAAAATACAAAACCAACAAACGTGACTAACCTGAAACAGTCCTGTGGTGGCCCAAACGCTGACAAGGAAAACACCACAAAACACAGGTGAAACCCAAGCTGCCTAAGTATGATTCTCATTCAGGGACAACGATTGACAGCTGTCTCTGATTGAGAATCATACCAGGCCGAACACAAAATCCCAACATAGAAAATCAAACCTAGACCAACCCACCCAACTCACGCCCTGACAACTAAAAACAAATACAAAACAAAGGAAAACAGGTCAGGAACGTGACAACCTGAAAATACATGATCTAAGTGATTGATAGTTGGTACTCAGCAATCATAAAATTTTCTTTTTATTTACTTTGAAGAACTTACTAAAATAATGACAGCATTTTAACACACTGAAACAAACTTAAAGATTCCAAAAAAATAATTTAGCCAAATCAATGTTTGTAAATATCATGTGGCTTACCATGGTACTAATTTGTGTGTGTGTGTGTGTTGTGTGTGTGTGTGTGTGTGTGTGTGTGTGTGGTGTGTGTGTGTGTGTGTGTGTGTGTGTGTGTGTGTGTGTGTGTGTGTGTGTGTGTGTGTGTGTGTGTGACATGTTTAACTATTCTTGTGGGGACCAGAAGTCCCTACAAGAATAGTAACAAAGTAAAATTGACCAGCTGGGGACATTTTGTTAGTCCCACAAGGTCAAATGTGCTATTTCTAGGGGTTTAGGGTTAAGGTTAGAATTAGTGTTAGCGTTAGAATTAAGTTAAATATTAAGGTTAGGTGCTAGGGTTAGTTGTAGGGTTAGGGTTAGGAGCTAGGGTTAGGTTTAGGGTTAGGATAAAGTTTAGGTTTTTTGGGTTAGGGTTAAGGTTAGGGTTAGGGTAAGAGTACGGGTTAGGATTAGAGTTAGGTTAGGGTTAGGGGTTAGGGAAAAATAGGATTTTGAATGGGACTGATTTGTATGTCCCACAAAGGTTAGCTGTACAAGACTGTGTGTGTGTGTGTGTGTGTGTGTGTTGTGTGTGGTGTGTGTGTGTGTGTGTGTGTGTGTGTGTGGTGTGTGTGTGTGTGTGTGTGTGTGTGTGGTGTGTGTGTGTGTGTGTGTGGTGTGTGTGTGTGTGTGTGTGTGTGGACATGTTTAACTATTTTGTGGGGACCAGAAGTCCCTACAAGAATAGTAAACAAGTAAAAAAATTGACCAGCTGGGGACATTTTGTTAGTCCCCACAAGGTCAATGCTATTTCTAGAGGGTTAGGGTTAAGGTTAGAATTAGTGTTAGCGTTAGAATTAAGTTAATATATTAAGGTTAGGTGCTAGGGTTAGTTGTAGGGTTAGGGTTAGGAGCTAGGGTTAGGTTTAGGGTTAGGATAAAGTTTAGGTTTTTGGGTTAGGGTTAAGGTTAGGGTTAGGGTAAGAGTACGGGTTAGGATTAGAGTTAGGTTTAGGGTTAGGGGTTAGGGAAAAATAGATTTTGAATGGGACTGAATTGTATGTCCCACAAAGGTTAGCTGTACAAGAACTGTGTGTGTGTGTGTGTGTGTGTGTGTGTGTGTGTGTGTGTGTGTGTGTGTGTGTGTGTGTGTGTGTGTGTGTGTGTGTTTGTGTGTGTGTAAGAAAACTTTTTTTTTTACTCACCCTACTTGTAGACTAGTTGAATGCCAATGCCATCCTCCTCTCTTTCATGTTGGCAAAACGTTCTATGGCTCTGTCATACAGTACACTTTTAGTTGTTGTCATAAGCTACCTAGTTAAAATGCTTGCTAGCCAAACTTCCTCGCGTGGGCAACAATGAACAACAGAACCAACTGTTAGCTAGCTAGTTAACGTGAGCCTACTAGGCTACATATTGGTCTCAGGCCAGTGGCACAACATATTCATTTATGGTTTGACCATAATCATTGGCCTGTACAGAGTCCAAATCCCCATCTCCATCCATTGGAAATGGCCGATTTAGCAAGCTAGCTACTGAAGGACATCAACACAAGCAGACCAGAAACAGACACGTTTTTCCTGAAAGTTACATTTTGCTTAGGAAGTGATTTGATTGGTCTGAAGCCAAATCCAAACTGGCCTCCCTTGAGGGGTTTGTTTTGCTGCACCAGGACAACTCACAGTTGAGCTCAGCTCAACACTGATTGGCTAATGATTTTTCAATTGTTTTATGAAGGGAGGCCAAATGCTTGCTGGCATCAATCAGTCAAATGCTACAGCGGCAACAGGTTATACAATAAAAAATATAATAATACTAGTAGGAAAGGTTTTCATCTTTAGCTCACAACCTGTGGATACTATACGATTAGAAAGGTTCAAAATGTATGTAAAACATCACAGCACAATTGAAAAATATAGAGAGCTTATGTTTGGTAATGTATTATTGTTATGTGACTGCTTTATATTCAAGTTCCATGTATGTAAAATGTGTATGCTAAATGTTTATGTAAAATGTATGTGTAAAAAGTATATGTAGCAGAAAAACTGTAAAAAAAACTAAAAAGATATGTGTCCTCGGAAGAGGGGGGAGTGGTGGATGGGCTAATAAACTCTCTTTTTGTCCAGACAGCATCAGATACATGGGCTACACATACTGAGCCAGAGGGGACACTGTTTCCCTCATTCTGATGATTTCTCTGGTGAGATTCAGCCACTTGCAAATTGATTGAAAACACAAAGAGAGATGAAAGATACATTCATTTTTTTATTGCTTCCCTTGGCATCCATTGATACATGCCACTGCTCAGCATTACTTGCTAAGCAACTCCCGTGTATATTTGGCCTTGTGTTTTAGGTTATTGTCCTTCTGAAAGGTGAATTTATCTTCCAGTGTCTGTTGGAAAGCAGACAACCAGGTTTAGGATTTTGCCTGTGCTTAGCTCTATTCTTTTTCTTTTTATCCTAAAAAAACTCCCTTGTACTTGCAAATGACAACCATACCCATAACATGATGCAGCCATGCTTGAAAATATGAAAGGTGGTACTCGTTGATGTATTGTGTTGGATTTGCCCCAAACATAACACATTATATTCAGGATATAAAGTACATTTCTTTGCCACATTTTTTTGCAGTTATAATTTAGTGCCAAATTGCAAACAGGATGCATGTTTTGTAATATTTTTTATTCTGTACAGGTTTCCTTCTTTTCACGCTGTAATTTAGTATTATGAAGTCAATACAATGTTGTTGATCCATCCTCATTTTTCGCTTATTAAAGCCATTACACTCTGTAACTGTTTTAAAGTCACCATTGGCCTCATGGTGAAATCTCTGAGCGGTTTCCTTCCTCTCCGGCAACTGAGTTGGAAAGGACACCTGTATCTTTGTAGTGACTACAGTAGGTGTATTGATACACCATCCAAAGTGTAATTAATAACCTTACCATGCTGAAAGGGATATTCCATGTCTGCTTTTCAGTTTTTACCCATGTATCAATAGGGGGAAATTCCCTGGTCTTTGTGTTTGAATCTGTGTTTGAAATTCACTGCAAGACCGAGGGACTGTACCCCACAGCTGTATGTGTGGGGTACAGAGATGGGGTAGTCATTCAAAAATCATGTTAAACACTATTATTGCACACAGAGTGAGTCCATGCAACTTATTATGTGACTTGTTAAGCACAATTTTACTTCTGAACTTAGTTAGGCTTGCCATAACAAAAGGGTTGAATACTTTTTGGCTCAAGACATTTCAATTTTTCATAAAAATGTCTAAAAACATAATTCCACTTTGTCATTATGGTGTATTGTATGTAGGCCAGTGACACAAAATCTCAATTAAATACATTTTTTATTCAGGCTGTAACACAACAAAATGTGGAAAAGGTCAAAGGGTTTGAATACTTTCTGAAGGCACTGTATGTGCTGGTTTCTTTGTGATACGGTTTTTCCTAGGTTGATTTGGAAAAGGGACTTGACGATGTCCTATTCACTGTCAGTTAGGATTTTGAAATGAGTGTCACTGACTTTCTCAAATACCCCACCCCCTTTTCTTGGCAAAACAACCACAGTGGAAAAGACCGATGGGAAAGAACTTGTCACAGGAGTAATGGCACTGAGGTAATGAATTGGACTGTCTTGCCAGACACTGTAGCATTAGCCCACTGGCAAGCGCTAGAGTCATGGAAGCCCTTTGCAGTGTTCTTGAAAAGAGCTCTTTGGTGTACTACTGGACTGTGTTGAGGTCTGGATTGACCCAGCCTGAACACTTCTCTCAGGCTTCGGTTAAGTCTGTGGCATCTTTTGCCAATTTATCTTTCCCCCTCTCTCTTTTTTCTTCCTGTATCTCTGCTCTGATGTTTATTAGGATGAATCTTGACCTGGAGACAGAGCTGAGGGATTTCCACAAGATGGGCCAGCTGCAAAGTCAAAATTGGCTATATATCATATGAATGCAAGAAAACAAAAATGTGCTTTTTGGTCTTAATTTAAGATTAGGGTTAGGCATAAGAACAGCAGTGGGGTTAAGGTTAGGGTTAGGTTTCAAATCAGATTGTATTACTTTGTGGCTGTCCCAGCTAGTGACTACCCCACAGAGCTGCCTCCAGTACATGAGTCATCCCAATAAATGCCCACCTGCTTCTCCTTGTTGTTGTCCTCATAGTTGTATTCTCTCCTCTCCCTCTCATTCTTCACTCTATCTTTTTTCAACCTTTTTTGAGTTTATGATGCACAAAACGACTATCTGATCATCTTTATTATTATGGCTGAGGACTATATGGATCATTTTATATGGATCCTCATTGGTTTGGGTATCAGTGGGGAATTATTTTAGCCCAAAATGCCTTGCTGTGGTTGCACACTTAAAATACATGAGTTTCTCTTTAATTTTTCCCCTTGTCTGAAATAGTTTGTGCATGTTAAATACCAGATGTTTGACTACTTTCTCTCCGATGTCTCAAACTAAAGGAATCTTGCACCATCGGTACCCCTTGTAAATGCATGTCTAGGGTAATCAGCTGGGTGAGATATGTCCTTTTAATTACAGGTTTGCAAGTAATACAGAGACATCAAATGTGATTACACTGTCGTGTTGAACTACCAGGATTGATAAAACATATGGTAGGAAGGAGTTCATTGAAAAGGGGACAAAGGATAGTTCTTTAGCCAATAGCACTTCACACACATCACACAAAAGAGTAATCAATACTGTTCCAGTTTGTGTTTATTTCTTCTTTTTTTTTTATTACCCGATGAACTTGGGTGTTTTATATTTCAGGTCATTTGTTTTGGCTGGATCTTTGTGTTATGTCTGTCTGTTGTTTGTCTGCATATTTGTGTATGTCTAAAATCTAACTTGTTTTATTCGCCCAGCATGCTGGTTTCCATTAGAATAATACTGCACTTGGACTGGCAAAAGCAGTGTCTGCATGTTTTTTAATGGCAGTACGTGTTTGTCTCACCATTGGGATGGAAGTGAAGGGCTTTGAAGACACTTCCAGGACCTATTCCTTCCGATGCATAGAACCGCAGATGAAAGTTCAACTTTTATGAGTCATGCTCTGGCTACCGAGGCTTGACTGATGCTGAGGTTGGACTCAACAGTTTCTCGTAAAACTCTTGTTTTCAATCGAAGTTACAAAATGATCAAGACGGCTGATGTTTTTATTTCCTCAGCAAACAGTAAAAGTAGAGAGGGTTTCAAAACCGTTCGGTTTTTGAAAAGAACCGATAGCAAAGATTTGAACTACCACTGCACTTGCAGTTGGCTCAATCAACTAGTTGATATGAGCCTTAGTTGATACCTTTTGTCTCTTACAGAGAGCAAAGAGACTTAGCTGTGTATCCTCCAAAAGAAACCCAGGTGCTCAAACTCAAAATAGAGTGAATCAAAAGAAAAGAAAAGCTGTCTTCGTTTAACTTTTCCCACCAGCTGCGTGAAAGTGTGGATAGGAGCTATGGGGGAAATGTAGCCTAATTAGGAGCACTGTGATTCTCTGGGTTTGGAATGCTCTTATGATCAGTGAGTGACATGTAATTACGGAATTTGGATGTTGCTTCTTGTCCAGTGGCAGCTGGCCATGTCTCCTGCATGCAAAATCCATAGTATCAGTTAGGATTTGGATGATGAAACTAAGGCTTGTTCATCCATCAAAATGAATGGCATATGTACAGTTGAAGTCGAATGTTTACATACAATTAGGTTGGAGTCATTAAAACTCGTTTTTCAACCACTCCACAAATTTCTTGTTCACAAATTATAGTTTTGGCAAGTCGGTTAGGACATCTACTTTGTGCATGACACAAGTAATTTTTCCAACAATTGTTTACAGACAGATTATTTCACGTATAATTCACTGTATCACAATTCCAGTTGGTCAGAAGTTTACATACACTAAGTTGACTGTTTCCTTTAAACAGCTTGGAAAATTCCAGAAAATATGTCATGGCTTTAGAAGCTTCTGATAGGCTATTTGACATAATTTGAGTCAATTGGAGGTGTACCTGTGGATGTATTTCAAGGCCTACCTTCAAACTCAGTGCCTCTTTGCTTGACATCATGGGAAAATCAAAAGAAATCAGCCAAGACCTCAGGAAAAAAATTGTAGACCTCCACAAGTCTGGTTCATCCTTGGGAGCAATTTCCAAATGCCTGAAGATACCACATTCATCTGTACAAACAATAGTACGCAAGTATAAACACCATGGGACCACGCAGCCGTCATACCACTCAGGAAGGAGACGCCTTCTGTCTCCTAGAGATGAACGTACTTTGGTGCGAAAAGTGCAAATCAATCCCAGAACAACAGCAAAGGCCCTTGTGAAGATGCTGGAGGAAACAGGTACAAAAGTGTCTATATCCATAGTAAAACAAGTCGTATATCGACATAACCTGAAAGGCCGCTCAGCAAGGAAGAAGCCACTGCTCCAAAACCGCCATAAAAAGCCAGACTACGGTTTGCAACTTCGACCCTAGTGCGCGATCCAAAGATCTGACTATTCTCCTGAAAGAACATGTCCTCTGGTCGGATGACATTACATTTACATTAAGTCATTTAGCAGACGCTCTTATCCAGAGCGACTTACAAATTGGTGCATTCACCTTATGACATCCAGTGGAACAACCACTTTACAATAGTGCATCTAAATCTTTAAGGGGGGGGGGTCAGAAGGATTACTTTATCCTATCCTAGGTATTCCTTGAAGAGGTGGGGTTTCAGGTGTCTCCGGAAGGTGGTGATTGACTCCGCTTGTCCTGGCGTCGTGAGGGAGTTTGTTCCACCATTGGGTGCCAGAGCAGCGAACAGTTTTGACTGGCTGAGCGGGAACTGTACTTCCTCAGTGGTAGGAGGGCGAGCAGGCCAGAGGTGGATGAACGCAGTGCCCTTGTTTGGGTGTAGGCCTGATCAGAGCCTGAAGTACTGAGGTGCCGTTCCCCTCACAGCTCCGTAGGCAAGCACCATGGTCTTGTACGGATGCGAGCTTCAACGGAAGCCAGTGGAGAGAGCGGAGGAGCGGGGTCGTGAGAGAACTTGGGAAGGTTGAACACCAGACGGGCTGCGGCTTCTGGATGAGTTGTAGGGGTTTAATGGCACAGGGCAGAGCCCAGCCAAACAGCGAGTTGCAGTAATCCAGACGGGAGATGACAATGCCTGGATTAGGACCTGCGCCGCTTCCTGTGTGAGGCAGGGTCGTACTCTGCGGATGTTGTTAGAGCATGAACCTACAGGAACGGGCCACCGCCTTGATGTTAGTTGAGAACGACAGGGTGTTGTCCAGGATCACGCCAAGGTTCTTAGCGCTCTGGGAGGAGGACACAATGGAGTTGTCAACCGTGATGGCGAGATCATGGAACGGGCAGTCCTTCCCCGGGAGGAAGAGCAGCTCCGTCTTGCCGAGGTTCAGCTTGAGGTGGTGGTCCGTCATCCACCATGATATGTCTGCCAGACATGCAGAGATGCGATTCGCCACCTGGTCACAGAAGGGGGAAAGGAGAAGATTAATTGTGTGTGTCTGCATACGAATGATAGGAAGACCATGTGAGGTTATGACAGAGCCAAGTGACTTGGTGTATAGCGAGAATAGGAGAGGGCCTAGAACAGAGCCCTGGGGACACCAGTGGTGAGAGCACGTGGTGAGGAGACAGATTCTCGCCACGCCACCTGGTAGGAGCGACCTGTCAGGTAGGACGCAATCCAAGCGTGGGCCGCGCCGGAGATGCCCAACTCGGAGAGGGTGGAGAGGAGGATCTGATGGTTCACAGTATCGAAGGCAGCCGATAGGTCTAGGAGGATGAGAGCAGAGGAGAGAGAGTTAGCTTTAGCAGTGCGGCGGCCTCCGTGATACAGAGAAGAGCAGTCTCAGTTGAATGACTAGTCTTGAAACCTGACTGATTTGATCAAGAAGGTCATTCTGAGGAGAGATAGCGGAGAGCTGGCCAAGGACGGCACGTTCGAGAGTTTTGAGAGAAAAGAAAGAAGGGATACTGGTCTGTAGTTGTTGACATCGGAGGGATCGAGTGTAGGTTTTTCAGCAGGGGTGCAACTCTCGCTCTCTGAAGACGGAAGGGACGTAGCCAGCGGTCAAGGATGAGTTGATGAGCGAGTGAGGTAAGGGAGAAGGTCTCCGGAAATGGTCTGGAGAAGAGAGGAGGGGATAGGTCAAGCGGGCAGGTTGTTGGGCGGCCGGCCGTCACAAGACGCGAGATTTCATCTGGAGAGAGAGGGGAGAAAGAGGTCAGAGCACAGGTAGGGTAGTGTGAGCAGAACCAGCGGTGTCGTTTGACTTAGCAAACGAGGATCGGATGTCGTCGACCTTCTTTTCAAAATGGTTGACGAAGTCATCTGCAGAGAGGGAGGAGGGGGAGGAAGGAGGAGGATTCAGGAGGGAGGAGAAGGTGGCAAAGAGCTTCCTAGGGTTAGAGGCAGATGCTTGGAATTTAGAGTGGTAGAA
This sequence comes from Salvelinus sp. IW2-2015, assembly GCF_002910315.2. Classification (NCBI taxonomy): domain Eukaryota; kingdom Metazoa; phylum Chordata; class Actinopteri; order Salmoniformes; family Salmonidae; genus Salvelinus; species Salvelinus sp. IW2-2015. The sequence goes on from NC_036867.1 coordinate 12,801,163, forward strand.
AGTGGCTTTAGCAGCAGAGACAGAAGAGGAGAATGTAGAGAGGAGGGAGTGAAAGGATGCCAGGTCCGCAGGGAGGCGAGTTTTTCCTCCATTTCCGCTCGGCTGCCGCGGAGCCCTGTTCTGTGAGCTCGCAATGAGTCGTCGAGCCACGGAGCAGGAGAGGGAGGACCGAGCCGGCCTGGAGGATAGGGGACATAGAGAGTCAAAGGATGCAGAAAGGGAGGAGAGGAGGGTTGAGGAGGCAGAATCAGGAGATAGGTTGGAGAAGGTTTGAGCAGAGGGAAGAGATGATAGGATGGAAGAGGAGAGAGTAGCGGGGGAGAGAGAGCGAAGGTGGGACGGCGCGATACCATCCGAGTAGGGCAGTGTGGGAAGTGATGGATGAGAGCGAGAGGAAAAGGATACAAGGTAGTGGTCGGAGACTTGGAGGGAGTTGCAATGAGGTTAGTGGAAGAACAGCATCTAGTAAAGATGAGGTCGAGCGTATTGCCTGCCTTGTGAGTAGGGGGGAAGGTGAGAGGGTGAGGTCAAAAGAGGAGAGGAGTGGAAAGAAGGAGGCGAGAGGAATGAGTCAAAGGTAGACGTGGGGAGGTTAAAGTCACCCAGAACTGTGAGAGGTGAGCCGTCCTCAGGAAAGGAGCTTATCAGGGCATCAAGCTCATTGATGAACTCTCCAAGGGAACCTGGAGGGCGATAAATGATAAGGATGTTAAGCTTGAAAGGGCTGGTAACTGTGACAGCATGGAATTCAAAGGAGGCGATAGACAGATGGGTAAGGGGAGAAAGGGAGAAAGACCACTTGAGAGGAGAGATCCGGTGCCGCCACCCCGCTGACCAGAAGCTCTCGGGGTGTGCGAGAACACGTGGGCAGACGAGGAGAGAGCAGGTGAGAGTAGCAGTGTTATCTGTTGGTGATCCATGTTTCCGTCAGTGCCAAGAAGTCGAGGGACTGGAGGGAAGCATAGGCTGAGATGACTCTGCCTTGTTGGCCGCAGATCGGCAGTTCCAGAGGCTGCCGGAGACCTGGGACCCCACGTGGGTGGTGCGCGCTGGGACCACCAGGTTAGGGTGCCGCGGCCACGCGGTGTGAAGCGTTTGTATGGTCTGTGCAGAGAGGAGAGAACAGGGATAGACAGACACATAGTTGACAGGCTACAGAAGAGGCTACGCTAATGCAAAGGAGATTGGAATGACACGTGAACTACACGTCTCGAATGTTCAGAAAGTTAAGCTTGCGTTGCAGAAATCTTATTGACCAAAATTATTAAAATGATACAGTACTGCGGAAGTGGGCTAGCTAGCAGTGGCTGCGTTGTTGACTTTGTTTGAGAGTGTCGCTGGCTAGGTAACCTCGGTAGCTAGCTATGTAACCTCGGTAACTGGCTCGTTAATTAGTATAAACTACACAATGTCTTAGATACAAGGACAGCAAAGACAACTATGTAGCTAGCTAACACTACACTAATCAATCGTTCCGTTGATCCGTTGAATGTAATAGTTTCTACAGTGTTGCTATTCGGTGGCTAGCTGGCTAGCGAGCAGTGTTGACTACGTTACGTTACGTTAAAAGGACGAAAAATAGCTGGCTAGCTAACCGAATTAGTCTAAACTACGCAGTTATCTTAGAAACAAAGACAGCAAAGACAACTATGTAGCTAGCTAACACTACACTAATCGAGTCGTTCCGTTGAATGTAATAGTTACTACAGTGTTGCTGTTCGGTGGCTAGCTGGCTAGGTAGCAGTGTTGACTACGTACGTTAAAAGTTACGTTAAAAGAACGAAGAATAGCTGGCTAGCTACGCAATTATCTTGATACAAAGACGGCTAAGTAGCTAGCTAAGATTAAACAAATCAAACCGTTGTACTGTAATGAAATGAAATGAGAATGTGAAAATGTGATACTACCTGAGGAGCGAAGCAAACAGAAATAGAACTGTTTGGCCCTAATGACCACCGTTATGTTTGGAGGAAAAAGACCCCAAGCATACTTTCAAAGTTGTGGCAAAATGGCTTGAGGACAACAATGTCAAGGTATTGGAGTGGCCATCACAAAGCCCTGACCTCAATCCTATAGAACATTTGTGGGCAGATCTGAAAAAGTGTGTGTGAGCAAGGAGGCCTACAAACTGACTCAGTTACTCCAGCCCTGTCAGGAGGAATGGGCCAAAATTCACCCAATTTATTGTGGGAAGCTTGTGGAAGGCTACCCGAAACGTTTGACTCAAGTTAAACAATTTAAAGGCAATGCTACCAAGTACTAATTGAGTGTATGTAAACTTCTGACACACTGGGAATGTGATGAAAGAAATAAAAGCTGAAATAATTATCTCTATTATTATTCTAACATTTCAGATTCTTAAAATAAAGTGGTGATCCTAACTGACCTAAGACAGGGAAATGTTACTAGGATTAAATGTCAGGAATTGTGAAACTGAGTTTCAATGTATTTGGCTAAGGTGTATATAAACTTCCGGCTTCAACTCTACTTATATGTACATATTCTCATTCGCCCCTTTATATTTGTGTGTATTAGGTAGTTGTTGGGGAATTGTTAGATTACTTGTTAGATTTGTGTGTATTCAGTAGTTGTTTGGGAATTGTTAGATTACTTGTTAGATATTACTGCACTGTTGGAACTAGAAGCATAAGCATTTTGCTACGCTCACATTAACATCTGCTAACCATGTGTATATTACCAATAAAGTTTGATTTGATTTGGTTTGCTGTTTCAGCATGACAATGCCCCTGTGCACAAAGCGAGGTCTATACAAAAATGGTTTGTCGAGATCGGTGTGGAATAACTTGACTGGCCTGCACAGAGCCCTGGCCTCAACCCCATTGAACACCTTTGGGATGAATTGGAATGCCGACTGCGAGCCAGGCCTAATCGCCCAACATCATTGCCCGACCTCACTAATGTTCTTGTTGTTGAATGGAAGCAAGTCCCTGCTGCAATGTTACAATATCTCGTGGAAAGCCTTCCCAGAAGAGGGGAGGCTGTTATAGCAGCAAATGGGCGACCAACTCCATATTAATGCCCATGATATTAATGCCCACATACTTTTGGTCATGTAGTGTATCAAGTGGAACCCACTATGAATGGACCACCCAGTATGAGAATGGGCAAAGCATTTAAATGCAGACCAAGGCCAGCGCTAGTTCTTGAGAACCCCCAACCCGCAACCCGAAAGCTCCAACACTGAATGTGACCTGTGATGTGTGTTGATGTGCATGATGTGCATGCATGCTGTGTTCATACTAATCTAAAAGAAATAAAGGAATAAGACTAAGGATTTTCGTAAGCATTTCCACAACTAGGGTTCTCCCTAGTCCTCCAAGCAGTGTTATTTTCTATACACATTTTTACATTTTCTCTAAGCCATTCTATATGGCAGAGATGATATTTTTTTAGTTGTTTTCTGAAGCCTCTGTGAGTGTTGAGTCAACATATTTTTTCACTTTGTGTTGTAGTCTTGTATCATGTTCCCCAGAGGGCCTGAGTCTGGTTATGTCATCACAACCTGGTCAGGAGGAGTCTGATCTCAGGTCAGGTCTGGAATACAAATCTACGTGACAAACTTTAGGAGGGTCGCTGTCTGTCTGTCTGTCCGCCTGTCTGTGTTCTGCTCGCACACAAATCTAACTAACAGGCATTAGCGGGGTCAATGTTCGTTTGTCATGCAGCAACAGACATACATTTTGTAGAAAGAGTGTGCTTTGTCTCTGAAAATCTATAAATCTACATAAATAAATCTACATAACTGACAGACATTATGCTATCTGTCTGTTCCCATTTCCCCTCTAAATTCCCTCCACATTTGGAAATACCCAATGCTATAATCTATTTGTATACCTGCGTGATATATTACACTGTAGAGACTTCTCTTGAATGCAGTAGGCTGCAAGCTTGATTTTGGACGTCCCATTACATCGTGTAACGAGCTGCAGCTTTTTATCAGGGTTGTTCCCCCTCATAAAGAACCAAAGTCTAGCCATAACCCCTATATGCCCCATATAGGTGGATCATCCAAAACTCTTCATTTGTTGGACTTTCGGGAAACCATTTATAATCATGGGGTATCAAATGGTGAAAACGTTTCCCACACTCTCCAGTGTTTTTGTGTTTGTGTAGGAGATGAGATTTATACACTGCCATATTTCCCCCTCCTCACTTTTATCACGCAATTGTGTCTGTGTCCCAGTCAGAGGATTCATATTAAGGGAATATCTCAATTGCATACTCCTCGCTTCATCTTTCCTCTCTCCTTGTCTCCCTGTCAAAACCCACTGGATGAGAAAGCCAGAGGTCCCTCCCGTCTGACCTTCTCCTCCATTGGATTTTTGAGAAGGAGGTGAGGAGAGAGGATGCAAGAAGTATGCAATTTAGATTCTTTCTGTTTTTAGCTGATAATGATTCCACTCTCCCACACCGGGACGGCGAGGTGACATCATTCTTAGCGACTTCTTTCAATGATTACAATCACTCTGTACAAACCCTTTGAGAAGGGACGGGCCGCTTTGAGGGGTGATGAGGAGATGGTGATAGCATCGGAGGAGAGCACTCCGTGTCCCAGTGTGATGGGTCGCTCTCAAGAATCAGATCCAGCTCCAGGACCAAAAAAAGAGATGGGGGAATCCTCCTCTCTCACGCCACGGTGATGGGATCCAGCTTGTAGCTTCTCACGACTCCCTCCTTCCCTCGGCACGGCGGCACTCAGCGCACATCTGCAGTCTGGAGGGGCCTCAGTGTTTACATATGGCCAACCATACAACGCCGACCACAGCACCAAACTCCCTAACCGCCGCCTTTGAACAGAGCAAGTTTATCTGATGAAGCCGTTGTACAAGTGCATGCAAGATAAACTTGACACTTCATTTTCACACAAACATCCCAAAACAAGATAATGAGATCCATGGTAACCCTATAGTTAGTCATTGATGATAGAAGACTGCATGGCACCATCTGTGCCGAAAGCTTTAATAAAAGCCAGTTGATAGGTACCACATTTGATGCCTTTCTCTCATGGCTGGAGCTTTGAACAATATCAAATGGACTGCACCATTTTCAAAGTGTAAATATGGTAATACAAAGTGTTCTACAACAATGAACATATGTTTCTTGACAATGAGATTATGGGGAAGAGAGGAAAAATGGCTATTGACTTGCGTGTGGGATTTTTTTTCAAATTGTTTTATATTTCTCAGGCTGCAAAAGGTCTCTGACGTGACATATCTCTATGGTAGCATGAACTATGCTTCTGATTGTTTTCTCTCTATTTATATCTCTCTTTCTCTCTCTCTCAGACTCAGACCGCAGCACACGGACATTGAGCACCCCCAGCCCTGTCCTCATCCTGCCCACAAAGTCCCCCTCCCTCTCCTCTCCAGCCCTATCCATCAACGGCCATGAGTCCACCTCCCCCTCTGGCTCTGCAGAGACCGTCGCCATGGTGCACCCCCAGCCAGGCACCCAGACCCGCTCCCGCCAATCTAAAGGTCAACACTACGCCCCCATCGACCTCCTCCCTGATCATGCCCTCCTGCAGATCTTCTCTCACCTTCCCACCAATCAGCTGTGCTGCTGTGCACGGGTGTGCCGGCGCTGGTACAACCTGGCGTGGGACCCGCGCCTGTGGAGCACCGTTCGTCTGACAGGCGAGCTGCTCCATGCCGACCGTGCCCTGAGGGTGCTGACCCACCGGCTGTGTCAGGACACCCCCAACGTGTGTCTGACCCTGGAGACTGTAGTGGCCAGCGGCTGCCGGAGGCTCACTGACCGGGGGCTGCATGCAGTGGCTCAGTGTTGCCCGGAGCTGCGCCGCCTAGAGGTGACCGGCTGCTACAACATCTCCAACGAGGCCGTGTTCGAGGTGGTTTCCTGTTGCCCCAACCTGGAGCACCTCAATGTCTCAGGTAACCATGGGAGGTTGGGGACCAGTTCAGTTCAGAAGTGGTTGGAGACTCTGAATGAGTGAAGAATCAGCTTTTATGCAAATGCTTCACACATGTTCCTATTGTTTTTCACATCGTATATCAGAGGAATGCCCAGTTTCCTGCGGTTATTATAGGGATCGTTATTGATTTGCATTGGCATTTGTGTCCCTTGCCGTTGCAACCATGAAAAACACTTTAACATGACAAATAGTTACACATCATACATGTTTTTGTTTTATTGAACTGTTTATGAATGATAAAACATAATGCAAGTCCTTTATACTGAAAAACTTTGTTTATGCATTGTTTAAAGTACTAAGGGTAAGCAAATTGCTCCAAAATGTCACTTGGTGTAACTCAATTTAAATGAAGGGAAATAACATTGTGAGCTAAATTATTAACCATATCACTTTTGTAATTCATTTTCAATGAAAGACCCTAGTTTTTTCTGCGTTTCAGAAAATCCTATTTTATCTAAAATGTCTCATTAGTGTTACTTCTTTTATTTTACCTTTATTTAACTAGGCAAGTCAGTTAAGAACAAATTCTTATTTACAGTGACAACCTATCGGGGAATAGTGGCTTGTTCTGCCTTGTTCAGGGGTAGAACAACAAATTTTTACCTTGTCAGCTCGGGGAATTGATCCAGCAACCTTTAGGTTACTGGCCCAACGCTCTGACCACTAGGCTACCTGCTACCCCAAATGTACTACTCCTACTGGTGTCACAATGTTATCATAATGCAATTCTTAAAAATGTAGAGTCATTGTCGGCCCGCAATGGAATTTTAGGAATGCCCATCCATAAAACAGGCAGTTGCATTTGCTTTATCAGTCCTGATTCCTGTGACTGTTCAATTTGGCTAATTAAGCTCTACATCAGCTACCACACTTTATCAGGAGTCATCCTAAGCCTATTTGCAATGAGAATCCATGTGTTTACACAGCAGAAATGCAAAAGTATTTTGTTTTTCGCTATGACGCAGCTCATCAAAAATGTACAAAAATCACTGATTATCATGACAATTTAGCCCACGGGGTGAATCTCCCGGGCAGCAGGTCTGAGTATCTTGATTTTCCATTGCATATTGTCCATTTTACTTTGACCTGTCCTGTTTTAGGATATATTGTTTGTTAACATGTAATATTAAAATCAAAGCACATTTTTCATTTGATTGGGCACCAGGTTAAGCTGTTTTAGTGGTCACCAACCGGTCGATTGCGATCACACTGTGTAGGCAAAATACAAACTCCACCTACCGGATGGACCAGGAGATCTGTGGTTGAATTGAATGTGCTTACTGCTCTGGCAATTCGAATCGCTCACATCACCGTGCCTAGAGCTTCAATGACCCCGGCCACAGCAAACTTTGATACTAGCCTATGTATGATTTAATAACTTTTTAAACAATGACCAGAGAGAGACTGTCAAAGAATACAGCAAAGAGCTGCTGTATTGAGTGAGTTCATGCATTTTATTTAGCAGTGTCAACACTGTTTTTAATTCAACACTATTACAAAACATAAAACGCGCTTCTCCAAACTTCCACTTGCGCTGCAGCTGCAATGAATGAGTAGCTATCGATAGCCCTGTGTTTATTATTATTAGCATTTCGTTGTTTCTATTTTAATATCGAGGAATATTTCACTGTCTCTGGTCATAGGAACAACATTCATTTTTGCACGAGACTCAAGTTTTGCCATCAGGTGGAAGACGGCGTACCGTCTCTCTGGTCAGTCTTACCAGAGGAAAGGAAGGAGAGCAGAGACCATGAGAGGTCGGACCCTTTGCTGCTCTCTCCTTCCCTCCTCTGAGACTAATTCAGTGCATTCAAGACAACTGGGAACTGTGAAGAAAACTAGATCTGACTCTGAAAAATATATGTAACGGTCATCCAACTCAGAATTCCAAGTTGGAAACTCAGGCATCTTTCTAGAGCTCTAACTTTCCGACCTGAAGATCACTCATGTCATGATTTGACCTCGGATTTTTCCCCCAGAGTTTCCAGTTGCCTTTAAAGCACCATGACCATCAGATGCAGGTAGCATTAGTCCAGTAAAATAAAATAAAAAATAATTTCAATTAATGCTCAGCTGTGCCTCGCAAGTGCTACACCAACTGATCTAGTTTGTTATCAAAGCTTGAGTTTTGAAATATAATATGGTCTGAGAAGAACAATATTGGCAGGCCAGGCATATAGCAAATATGCTGTGATAATGTATTAGGCCTAATGCACAAACCTTATTCCTACATAACTGTTTTTATTAGGTTAATGTTCCGTTTTTTAAGTCATGTTTTTTTTTTTAATGAAGCGGTAGATCTCGGCTTGCTTTTTGACTGCGAAAGGGATCTTGTCTCAGAAAAGGTTGGTGACCACTTGGCTATTTGATCTGAGAAATGTGCATGATGTAAAAAGTGTCTGTCTCGTGAGATTTTCATGAATGTAATTTCCAGACTGTAGGCTACAGAAAATGCCACATACTCTTTGTACCGTAGGCTATAGGCTACATGCTTTATGTTAGACCTTTTTTATTTATTTTTACAAAGTGGGCACTGCTTATCATGGGGCGGCATCAGCGCTCACCTAAATAGCCCATATGCCACTGGGTGAGATAAATTATCACTGTTTTTTAGCAGAATTATGTGATGTATTATGTGTTGTTGGAGGTGCAGGTTGGTCAGTTTAGCTCGGGAAATGCCTCCATTGTCAATCTGCAGCCCTAGGCGGCTGCCTAATCTTGCTTAATGTGCGGGCCGGCCCTGCATCACACACATCTGTGAACTTTCCTTAAAGAGAAATTCATTTCAGTCCTGGTTTTCTCCCGAAGCTGGGAAAAACATTAAAGGAGCATGGAAGCTCTTCCAGCCATTGGGTCCCTAGTGGGAGAGGAAAGACCTACTTAGCTTTGAAAGCAGGACTCATTTACCTAACAGGAGTAAGAGGGCTAGTCTGGTGCTTTCATTAAGGAAGTGGCACGACAACAAAAAACATTTATTTGACAAGGCTTTGGTGACAAAGCAAAGTCAGTGCCATGAGGAAGTAAAGTCCTTTGTTGTAAAAATAGACTTGAATGGTCGTGGTTGTAGGAATAATGAAATGAAGATGTATTTATTTTGCTGGAAAATGTTGGTCCCCTGACGTGTTATTTTGTATTCTGAATTTGGTCCATGTCTTTCAAGAAGTATGGTTAGGCAATATAGCAGGTTCTACTTTGGCACCCTCAAGTGGTCTTTTCTCACATAGCTGCAACATTAGTAGAAATTATAAGGAAATTGCGTATACTATACTAAGAGAGAATGGTCAGACAACAAAATATGTAAATTGCTTGAAGTTATAGACCAAGACCAGTTACGATTACATGGTTTTTGTAGTCATTCATGAGGTAATCATTGCTGTCTTTGTAATAAGCCATACCCCTTCTGTTCCTCCAGGCTGTTCCAAGGTGACCTGCATCAGCCTCACCCAGGAGGCTTCAGTCCAGCTCTCTCCGCTGCATGGCCAGCAGATATCCATCCACTACCTGGACATGTCTGACTGTTTTTCCCTGGAGGACCAGGGCCTCCGCACCATTGCCTCCCACTGCCCCCGCCTCACACACCTCTACCTGCGGCGCTGCACGCGTCTCACTGACGAAGCCCTGCGCCACCTGGCTCTGCACTGCCCCTCCGTCAGGGAGCTCAGCCTCAGCGACTGCCGCCTGGTGGGGGACTTCGGGCTGCGCGAGGTGGCCCGCCTGGAGGGCTGCCTGCGCTACCTGAGTGTGGCCCACTGCGGCCGCATCACAGACGTGGGGGTGCGCTACGTGGCTCGCTACTGCCCGCGGCTCCGCTACCTGAACGCGCGGGGCTGCGAGGGCCTCACGGACCACGGCCTGGGACACTTGGCCAGGAGCTGCCCCAAACTCAAGTCCCTGGATGTAGGCAAGTGCCCGTTGGTGTCAGACAGCGGGCTGGAGCAGCTGGCACTGTATTGCCAGGGCCTGAGGAGGCTGAGCCTGAGGGCGTGCGAGAGCGTGACGGGTCGAGGTCTACGGGCCATAGCCGCGAACTGCTGCGACCTGCAGCTGCTCAACGTACAGGACTGCGAGGTGTCGCCGGAGGCACTGCGATTCGTTAGGCGCCACTGCAGACGTTGCGTCATAGAGCACACGAACCCCGGGTTCTTCTGAGAGAGGGATCACTGGATTCACCTTCTGACAAATGGATATGTTTAAATTCCTGCTCTGGGGTTGACCAAGAAGAGGGCTGAGTTGTCAGGACTAGTTGGAAATGGTGTGCAATATCCACTTGTGTATTTTCTTAAGGTAATTTGCATGGTTAATAATGCTGTTCTTTGTGTACACTCACATGGAATGTATTTAACATATTTATCTGTATAAAGGGAGGCAAATGTTTCAATGTATTAGACATTGTTTGGTATTCCTCTCACATGTCACATTTCGGATGTAACGTTTGCTATGCAATAACATTGAGCACTGGGTACAAATTCATTTCGAATGCCTTCTCTTTACCTTTGTCCATCTTTTGTGCTTCATTTCATCAACTTTAAGGAGACAGATATACACCTTTACATTGTACACATTCCTTTTTGCGCAGGAAGTTATTCCACACCAAACCACTATGAATGTATCACTAGTAAGCTAACCCAATAACCAGCATATCTGGTGACTTCTTAACCCTGTGTTCAAAACCAGTCGAAAGAAAGGTGTATCTTTGTCAGTCTTAAGTGCTTATAATGTTTCTTTTTTTGTATTTTGTGTGCATATGTACTTTATCAAATCTAATAGACAATCACTTCAATTGAGCTCAATGGTGTCATGCGTCTTGACTATTTTATCTTGCAAAGTACAGTGTATGGAATTAGTGTATAGACTCAATGTATCGACTCAGTGTACAACTACGTTTTACTACCAAATAGAAAACAAAAGGATTGGTGTTCTTTTGACCAGGAACATGTTGCTGCTACAATTATTCTAATAAACAGCTTTGTAATAAACAATTCTTCAACCATCAGGACATATTTTTCACACAGAATGAAGTGAAAATAGCCACGAGACGTGACGCCCATGTGGACATGAGTATGCAGGAAGTTCATCTGTAGTAGCACTCGCTATTTAGTGCCGTTCAGGTGCTTGAAAAAGCAAATACCGGTGCTACCATAAGTGGCTTGCTACCATATACTGTATCATACACTATATACAGTAACTTAGCTGACAGAGGGAGCCGCAGAGAGAGTGCGAGAGATAATCCGTTGAGTTGTTAAACCAAAGGTCATTGTTCTGTGTGTGTCTGCGCATGTGTGACACAGCACTTCACAGCACGCTTCCTGTTTATTCATTCCATTGCTGTGCCATGTTACCTCATATGGTAAGGACTGTGTGTCACCGCAACTTTGGCCACCATCCTCTAGGGTTGTGTTCCTGTTATAACACACTGACAAAGAAGAGTAGAATAACATTTGAGTACCTGAGTGTTAAACAATAGTTATTTTCACTGTCTTGTATTGTAGCTACATGTCTTCTTCTCTGTTCTTCTGTTATCTTTAAGTAGAAATTGGAATTTCAATCACTGACTGACACCCAATGACAATTAACACTGATAGTCAATGGTTTGTGTGTATGTGAGTGTGTGCGTGTTTATGATTAATTTGAATGCCTATGTAATGTATGTGTTTTCATCAGTCTGAATTTCTCTTTCTCTCTGAAAGTAACAGCCATGATGAAACAGCTCCTGTTGACTTTTTGCCTGGCCGTAGGCCTTTTCAGCACTTTGTTAGCTCAAACAGGTACATATTGCATTACAGATTTTGGCCTTATTTAACCTACAACCTGATCCTACTCCCCTCCTTTTTACCTATTGGTCAAATGACTTCAAGTCTTACTGACAGACACGTATGTACTTCTAGAGGCTTCTAGCCCTTTGGTAACCCTAAAGAGTGGTAGTGTTCGTGAGCAGTACAGGACAGTGAAGGGCACAGAAAAGGTAGTGGAGGAGTACCTGGGGATTCCCTTTGCAACCCCGCCTTGGGCTCGCTGAGTCTGACTGCTCCTTTGCCTGCTGAGCCCTGGGAGGGAGTGAGAGATGGCACCAAACTACCCCTTACTCAGGTTATGGTTTGGATCCATGGGGAAGCTTAGCTGTGGGTGGAACCTTCCAATATGATGGATCGGCTCTGGTGGCCTATCAGAATGTGGTTGTGGTTGTCATTCAGTATCGCCTTAGCATCCTGGGTTTCTTCAGGTATGACCTTGACAACATTTCACCAGTGTTACTCTACATTTACTCCAATTCGCATTAAGTGCCTTAAACTCTAACTGAACTATAGTATGTTTTACAATGGTGCCTTGAATGTTCATTTGATGTGCCAGGTGTGCCAAAACAACATTACAACACCAGATGTATTGTTTATTTGGTTCAAGTACAGGAGAGAAACATGCAGGTGGTAACTGGGGCTTCTTGGACCAGATTGCCAGCCTTCAGTGGGTTCGTGATAATATAATGGATTTTGGGGGAGACCCAGACTCAGTCACCATCTTTGGACAATCTACCTGGGGCATTAGTGCCTCCATGCTGGTAGGTATGAGAAAGACAATGTGACACAGCAGTGAGATGGTCAGGTACAGAAGAAGAGGTGTGGTTGAATTTATACCTCACAGTGTAAACCATCAAAACCAAAGAGAGTAGAACTGTTTGATCCAATGGCTCTGTCTATCACCTGACAGGTGTTGTGTCTGTTAGCTGAGGGCCTGTTTCCCAGAGCCATCCCTATGAGTGGAGTGTTACCACTGGAGGCCCATTACACCAACAACTCACTGGCCAACGCCAAGGTACTCATGAATACCTATGTAACACAGCATCCAGGTCCACACCCACCCTGCCCCCATTAATGCGGGTACAAAACAAACCATTGGTTACAATATGAATAACATGATGGCCCTGACTATGATCTAAAATAGTAACCAGTCTTCTCTGAGAGGGTTTGTTCATGGCAGGTGAATTCCTCTCCCATTCCAGATGATGGCCAATCTGTCAGAGTGTGATGACAGCACTACTGAGAAGATTGTGCAGTGCATCAGAGGGAAGTATGAGGTCATTCTGTTCTGTTTGATGTGGCTTATGTTTGGCATGTTGGTCTATTATCATATGCACCGAAGCTAACAAAAATATCTGTATTTTAGGTTCAGGCATTCTTGGGCCCTGCCATTGATGGTGTGTTCCTGAAAGGGCCTCCTGAAGAGGTTTTGAAGAACAAGGAGTTCCTGAAGGTTCCTATGGTTGTAGGGGTGGTCAACCATGAATTTGGATGGATTATGGCTCAGGCAAGCTCATTGGCTTTTATATCTTGTTGTGAGATTTTCTTTAAGACAACATTCTTGTGGTCATCAGATCAGATCAGATTACTGTACCTGTATCACATTTCCGATATCTTCACCTCTGTTGCAGTCTAACTGTTGTTTCTGATGCCATAGTTTTTTGCACCTCTGGGTTGGGTTGATGGCATGGAGAAGCAGTCTGTGGTATCCGTGATGGATATTTTCTTCCCAGTTTATGTAAGTTCTCCATCCACTTATATACTTCTCTTGCTTAACCCTTTGAACTCACGAAAATTGGCCTACAGTGCATTTGGAAATTATTCAGACTCCTTGAATAATTAATTGTTTTTTCCCTCATCAATCCACACACAATACCCGATAAAAACAGGTTTTTAGAAATGTTTCTAAAGTTATATAAAAAAAATACGAAAATATAATATTTACATAAGTATTCAGACCCTTTACACTGTACTTTGTTGAAGCACGTTTGGCAGCGATTACAGCCTTGAGTCTTCTTATGTATGATGCTACATGCTTGACACACTTGTACATGGGCAGTTTCTCCCATTCTTCACTGAAGATCCTCTCAAGCTCTGTCAGGTTGGATGGGGAGCATCGCTGTACAGCTATTTTCAGGTCTTTCCAGAGATGTTTGATCAGGTTTAAGTCCGGGCTCTGGCTGGGCTACTCAAGGACATTCAGAGACTTGTCCTGTAGCCACTCCTGCGTTGTTTTGGCTGTGTGCTTAGGGTGGTTGTCCTGTTGGAAGGTGAACCTTCGCCCCAGTCTGAGGTCCTGAGCACTCTGGCGCAGGTTTTCATCAAGGATCTCTCTGTACTTTGTTCCGTTCATCTTTCCCTCAATCCTGATTAGTCTCCCAGTCCTTGCCGCTCAAAGAAAATCCCCACAGCATGATGCTGCCACCATGCTTCACCGTAGGGATGGTGCCAGGTTTCCTCCAGATGTGACGCTTGGCATTCAGGCCAAAGAGTTCAATCTTGGTTTCATCAGACCAGAGAATCTTGTTTCTCATGGTCTGAGAGTCTTTAGGTGCCTTTTGGCAAACTCCAAGCGGGCTGTCATGTGCCTTTTACTGAGGAGTGGCTTCCGTCTGGCCTGATTGGTGGAGTGCTGCAGAGATGGTTGTCCTGGAAGTTTCTCTCATCTCCACAGAGGAACTCTGGGGCTCTAACAGAGTGACCATCGGTTTCTTTGTCACCTCCCTGACCAAGGCCCTTCTCTCCCGATTGCTAAGTTTGGCTGGGTGTTCAGCACTAGGCAGAGTCTTGATGATTCCAAACTTCTTCCATTTAAGAATGATGGAGGCTACTGTGGTCTTGAGGACCTTCAATGCTGCAGAAATGTTTTCGTACCCTTCCCCAGATCTGTGCCTTGACACAATCCTGTCTCGTCGCACTACTGACAATTCCTTTGACCTCCTGGTTTGGTTTTTGCTCTGACATGCACTGTCAACTGTGGGACCTTATATAGACAGGTGTGTGCCTTTCTAAATCATGTCCAATCAATTTAATTTACCACAGGTGTACTCTAATCAAGCTGTAGAAACATCTCGAGGATGATCAATGGAAACAGGATGCACCTGAGCTCAATGTTGAGAATCATAGCAAAGGTTCTGAATACTTATGTAAATAAGTATTCTGTTTTAGTTTTTTTATACATTTGCAAAACATTTTAAAAACCTGTTTTCGCTTTGTCATTATGGGGTACTGTGTGTAGATTGATGAGGAAAAACATTTAATTTAATCCATTTTAGACAAGGCTGTAACATAACAAAATGTGTAAAAGGTCAAGGGGTCTGAATACTTTCCGAATGCACTGTATATTGATAGGACTAAATTGAAATGTTTCTTACAGAATAAATATTAAATGCATAAGCATGGTAGCAATTGAAAGGGAATATTTTGGAGTATTAGACAAAAGTTGAGGATACAACAGTTCACCTGGCACAAGACTGAATCCAAACATTACACTGTTGATTTTACGTGCATTTTACATTTACTGTACTTTTCGACGCATTTGTTGATAACGAAATCAGAAAATACTCTGGATAAATTCAGTAACATGATAAGAATATTCCTGGGAAAGTGATAGAATAATTTGTATGTTTAAGATAATGACTAAAGTATTCCACCCTGAAACCATATAATTGTATGAAATGTGTTAACCTCTCTTGGGTATGTGGGACGTTAGCGTCCCACCTCTTCAACAGCCAGTGAAACTGCTGTGCTCCAAATTCAAATACAGAAATACTCATTATAAAAATTCAGAAAACAAAACATATTTTACATAGGTTTAAATATGAACGTCTTGTGAATCCAACCACGGTGTCAGATTTAAAAAATGCTTTACGGCGAAAGCATACCTTACGATTATTTGAGAACATAGCCCACTAGACAATTCATTACAAACAGTAACCAGCCAAGTAGAACAGAGTCAGTGTCAGAAATAGAGATAAAATGAATCCCTTACCTTTGATGATATTCATATGGTTGCACTCAGTAGACATTCATTTACTCAATAAATGTTTATTTTGTTCAATAAAGTCTCTTTATATTCAAAAACCTCAGTTTTGTTCGCGCGTTTTCTTCAGTAATCCACAGGCTCAAACGCAGTCAAAACAGGAAGACAAAAAAAATCAAAGTTATATCCGTAAAGTTCATAAAAACATGTCAAACGATGTTTATATTCAATCCTCAGGTTGTTTTTAGCCTAAGTAATCGATAATATTTCAACTGGACAATAACGTCCTCAATTTAAAAGGTAAACAAGAATTGCTCTCTCTCTGTCGAGCGCATGAAAAAGCTCTGCGACACTTTAGCGTCCAGTCATTCCGAATGCTCTTATTCCCTAATTTTTCAGAATACAAGCCTGAAACTATTTCTAAAGACTGTTGACATCTAGTGGAAGGCATAGAAACTGCAGTTTGAGTCCTAAGTCAATGGATACTGTAATGGCATTGAATAGAAAACTACAAAACCAAAACTACTTCCTGAATGGATTTTTCTCAGGTTTTTGCCTGCCAAATCAGTTCTGTTATACTCACAGACACCATTTTAACAGTTTTGGAAACTTTAGAGTGTTTTCTATCCAAATCTACCAGTTATATGCATATAATATCTTCTGGGCCCGAGAAGCAGGCAGTTTAAATTGGGCATGCATTTCATCCAAAATTCCGAATGCTGCCCCCTACCCTAGTGAAGTTAAGAGTCATAATTCAATAATGTGTGTTACTAGGCCACTGTGATACTATTTCACAATATGAGCTGGGTATAGTTGAGACATTCAAGGACAACTGAACTGTCGACTTGTGATAACGTTGAAACTAATAACTGGAAAGAGGCCTCCCCACCCTCGGGAGGAGAAAAACTGTTAGAAATGGCTAGGCGTGCAGAAGATGATGAAACATGTTGCAGAAGGGTGATAAACAATGTATGTGAATTGTGGAAAAATACAGCCCAACTAAAGAGAGGTGGAGTTTCTACTGATGTGAGTTCATTTGTGTGTGTGTGTGTGTGTACTATAAAAAGATTGTGTTCTCATTTTGAAGTCAGAGTGCTCTCTGAATAAAGTATTAATCTATTGCAGACTGGGACTTTGTCTATTTCTTCATTAACCAGGGCCTTACAACCTCTGGGAATTGGTCAAAGCTTGAGTGACAGTTGAGTTCAACCATTGGGATAAAAATTCTCGTGACAAAAAGTGGGGTAGGTGCAACGTAAGACAAGGGTTTGAGTGAGAGGACTAACTGGTGTCTCCAAGTGGCCACAAGTAATTTCAATGCACTTTTATGACTCAAAGAAGGCTTTTCAACTATAAAGTGCTTTTTTGAGCCTTCATAGCTGTGCAGTTGAGGAACTAGAGCAAGCACACTTGACGTTGTTTTGTTTGGAACACAACTCTGCAATCACACAATTATTGTTGTTTCCGCAATCCAAAAACGGACCATTATAAATCGCATCCTGGGTCAGGTGGGCATCATTTGAAAGCTTGTTCTATTGCCGACATGACTAGCTAAGTTTTAAAATAAGATCTTATAGTGTTAGGCTTTCACAAGGCAATGCAGAGAAACGGATCATAATTTTGGTGCACATAGAAAGTGGTTCCGCGGCAAATTTTGTTACAACAGGCAAACGTCTCATTCTGTTCAGAACAACCCACGGTATGACGCCATGTCATATTGTAACTGAACATCAAACATAGTGATCATAAACATTGACACCGTATATGACATGAGTTTTATGATATGGAAATGGGAAGTGCACATTTAGACTCAAGTGGGGTTTGGTTTGCTTGTTTGACATCAAAGCGGTATTTATTATAATCCTCAACGGCATCTTTCAAAATACATTGAGTCCTCTTAATTTACAGCATTTCCCTCGTTTCCTTTACTCAGTCAACAAAAAAATAGCAAAAGTACCCCAATTAGAGGGAGGGACGGGGGCAACTTCTTGTCACGTACAGTGCTCAAGTTCAGAACAGCTGTCAGTCAAAACCCATACAGTGCTGTGAAGCGCAGAGCCTGAGCTCTGATGTCGTTTATAACATGCTACCATACAGCCACTGCGTTCCAATTTAGGTGCTTATCAGTGCCCAAATATGTCATTTTCAACCCGTATACGGGTACAAGTGTAAAGGGATACACCAATAGTTCATTCCACTGGTTTAGATTGCAATAGGTGGACAAAAAGTCAACATTTTATAGCTAGAATCCTTCATTGCTACATACATTTTTGGAATTATAAATGAATGATATACTGCATACCCATAGATTCTTGAAGAATGTAGCTTATAAATTCCTATTGAGTTTAGTTTAACGGTTGCACCCCATCAGAACCCAAAATATAAGCTTGTTTTACTACAATGTTTGTAAACAATGTAAATGTATAGCCTCAAAACATGGTTAAAACTATAATTTCTATATCATAGAGGGTCAGTCCTTGCATCCATAGCTGCCTATGAATTTGAGTGGTTACCGATATCCAGGGCCATGCCTCAGCTTTTTACCAAAACAGAGGCGGTGTTACACTTTGTTATTATTTGAATTAAGGATTATAGCTTTAAAGGATGCAATCTTCTCAGTTTGAAATCAAGACATCTGGTCGGAATGGGCTTATTGTAGAGGAATGCCTCCAGCATGCGAAAAACCCAGAGGACATACGGGATACATTCAGTGCAGCCTCAGTCTCACCATGTAACTTACAACATCCCTGTGTCATCACTGTGTTAACTCTCCATCCAGAGATTATATACATACTGCGTGTGTCTCCTGATGGACCGATCAGTGAAGAGGACGAAGAGTTAAGCAGGATAGCGATGGCATACATGGCCAACTTCGCACGCACTGGGTGTAATCTTTAATTTCCTTTCATGTTTTTTTTGTCCATTCCCTAAGAGTATCATGAGATATTTCTTAAATGTTGTTTCTTTCTCTCAGGTCTCCCAATGAGCTGGGGTTGGTGGAGTGGACTCCCTTTGACCACACCGAGAGTTAACTGAACCTGGGCTTGGAGCAGACAGTGGGCCTGGGACTGAACCAGAACAGGTCCCACTTCCTGAATGTAGTCCTGCCCCAGAAACTCTCAATCCACCAGACAGCCAATGAGGAGATCTAAATCTCTGGGCTTTACCATATATGGACCCTTCAATTAACACATGATCAACAATTAATTTGGTAACACTTTGGCTACAGGACATTCTGAAATCCATTGGAATATTGAATACCTTATGTTGTATAAACATGCTTTTTAAATACTGTGGCTGTAAAAACACACATGTACCTTGTACAATGGATGAATAAAGATGTAAAAGATTACAGTCCTTGTAAATTATGTTGAATAAATGTGTTATGACGGTTGTTATGATTGATACTGCAACACTCATATAGTAATGCATTTTAAGGCCCCCTGGTTTGGACACTGAAGAGTTAACTTCCTTTAATAAAAGTCTTCTCCAGCATTTGCTCATTTACAAACACACACATATGTATACCTACATAGGACAGGATAACTCCACACAGGCAGAAAGCATCACTAACTATTAAAACCACGAAGCGCGAAAGACTTTCCAAACACCCACGTCTAGTGCATTTTAGGAAAGCAGATGAATAAATAAAGCAAACAGTAGGCTACAAATCTCATGAAAACAAAAGTGCTTCTCCTTGCACCTTTTGATAGTTCAAATTTCTGTCGTACAAAATCAAGTTAATTCAGATTATTATAACTTCTTATGGGTTGAGAAATACATTTCGGATTGCCAGCTACATAACTAACCAATAAAACCCAATAGAAATAAATCATCAACATTGCAGGTCCACTTTAGTATATGTTAGCTGTATTAGCTATAACATGGTGAAATATAACCCCCAATTCCATTTACAAAAGGTATGGCATTGACAAAGTTTGATATGACTGACAAAGTTAATTCACAAGATTGTTTATGTAATTTAAATAGGCTGTCCATTTGTAGGGTAATACAAACCCTAGTTAACTTTTCAACCTCATTTTCCATATCTCCAGTACCACACCAGAGTCTACATATGTGAAAATTGACCAGTGTTAACTAGTGTTGATTTTTCAGTGTAACATTTCTAGTGTTGATTCAAGAGTTAAATTAACCCTGTAAATTGTTAAATTAACATAAAAAATAACCCCAGTGTTGGTGTTAATAACCAGAGTTCAACCAAAATCACACCCATCATTATCACATTTCCCAGCATTCTCTACTGCAGGTAGATTTTTTTACTTTTCTTGTAACAACATCTATGTTTTTTCATTTACATTGATCGATGAATTAATCTTTTGTTACTCAAAAATAATTAATACGTTTTTTCTAAACTATTCCAGTCTGTTACTTGGACTTGGTTGTTCCACTTTACAGTAGATGTAAAAGGTAGTCTCATAACTTAGTCTTTCCAAACCTGGCAGTCAATCTGAATGCAGGTTGAAGGTGAATGATAAAAAAAAGGTTGGATATCCCCACTGGAATCCAATAGGAATTAAATATCACTTTGTAAGCCAGCATAATGTGAGTTGCAGGCCTAATGTGGCCTGTAAACTATGAGTTTCAGGCCACTGAATTAGGGTAAAACTAGGCTCTCAAAAGAAGGCACTATGAAATACGTATTGTCTTAAAGAATAAAAAATGTATTTAACATATAGGAGTCTACGTCAAGGTCACTTTGAGTCAAAATGCAAGCTGAGATCTACTGCTCAGAAGCCTATGCTCCTTAACCTATTAAAAAAAGTACTGGAGCAATGCGGTTAGTGCAATGATCTAAAGGCCAGATACATTATCACTGCATATTGGCTTTGCTTGAAATTCCCTGCCAATTCATTGTTGTTCAAACCATTTTTTTTTTAAATTAAATTTCAACATTTTAGGTAGGATATATGATCACACTGGTAATAGATCAGTTGTAATTTTTTTAAATTTGTATTTTCCCCCCTTTTTCTCCCCAATTTCGTCATATCCAATTACGATCTTGTCTCATAGCTGCAACTTCCAGCTCGGGACAGGCGACGGTCGAGTCATGCGTCCCCCAAAACATGACCCGCAAACTGCGCTCCTTAACACCCTTTCCTCCACTGACACTGATCAAAAAGGGGCACGTCTTCCAGTTGATGGCGAAACTCCAGTTGGACCGCATTATTTCAGCCTCATGCACAAATTCATGCTGTTACTCCTATGAACAGAGAAAGTGAAAATATTCCTCAATATTAAAAAAGACCCAAGCCGCTAATAATAACGACGCAGGCCTATCGATACACTTTCCTACTCATTTATTACAGCTGCAGTGCTGGTTGTAGCACGAGTGGAAGTAAGAAGAACGAGCATTTTATAACTTATATAGCCAAAGTGTTGAATAAAAAGTGTTGACAGTGCGGAGTAAGAACTTAAACATGAACTACAGTTGAAGTCAGAAGTTTACATACACCAAATACAGTTAAACTCAGTTTTTCACAATTCCTGACATTTAATCCTAGTAAAAAATTCCCTGTCTTAGGTCAGTTAGGATCACCACTTTATTTTAAGAATCTGAAATGTCAGAATAATAGTAGAGAGAATGATTTATTTCAGCTTTTATTTCTTTCATCACATTCCCAGTGGGAAGTTTACATACACCCAATTAGTATTTGGTAGCATTGCCTTTAAATTGTTTAACTTGGGTCAAACTTTTCAGTTAGCCTTCCACAAACTTCCCACAATAAGTTGGGTGAATTTTGGCTCATTCCTCCTGACAGAGCTGGAGTAACTGAGTCAGGTTTGTAGGCCTCCTTGCTCGCACACACTTTTTCTGTTCTGTCCACAAATTTTCTATAGGATTGAGGTCAGGGCTTTGTGATAGCCACTCCAATATCTTGACTTTGTTGTCCTTAAGCCATTTGCCACAACTTTGGAAGTATGCTTGGGGTCATTATCCATTTGGAAGACCCATTTGCGACCAAGCATTAACTTCCTGACTGATCTTGAGATGTTGCTTCAATATATCACATAATTTTCTTTCCTCATGATGCCATCAATTTTGTGAAGTGCACCAGTCCCTCCTGCAGCAAAGCACCCCCATAACATGATGCTGCCACCCCTGTGCTACCCGGTTGGGATGGTGTTCTTCGGCTTGCAAGCTTCCCCCTTTCTCCTCCAAACATAACGATGGTCATTATGGCCAACATTTCAATTTTGGTTCATCAGACCAGAGAACATTTCTTCAAAAAGTAGGATCTTTGTCTCCATGTGCAGCTGCAAACCGTAGTCTGGCTTTTTATGGCGGTTTTGGAGCAGTGGCTTCTTCCTTGCTGAGCGGCCTTTCAGGTTGTGTCGATATAGGACTTGTTTTACTGTGGATATAGATACTTTGTACCTGTTTCCTCCAGCATCTTCACAAGGTCCTTTGCTGTTGTTCTGGGATTGATTTGCACTTTTCGCACCAAATTACGTTCATCTCTAGGAGACAGAACGCGTCTCCTTCCTGAGCGGTATGACGGCTGCATGGTCACATGGTGTTAATACTTGCGTACTATTGTTTGTACAGATGAGCATAGTACCTTCAGGCATTTGGAAATTGCTCCCAAGGATGAACCAGACTTGTGGAGGTCTACAATAAAAAAATGTAGGTTGGCTGATTTCTTTTGATGTTCCCATGATGTCAAGCAAAGAGGCACTGAGTTTGAAGGGAGGCCTTGAAATACATCCACAGGTAAACCTCCAATTGACTCAAATTATGTCAATTAGCCTATCAGAAGCTTCTAAAGCCATTACATAATTTTCTGGAATTTTCCAAGCTGTTTAAAGGCACAGTCAACTTAGTGTATGTACACTTCTGACCCACTGGAATTGTGATACAGTGAATTATAAGTGAAATAATCTGTCTGGAAACAATTGTTGGAAAAATCACTTGTGTCATGCACAAAGTAGATGTCCTAACCGACTGCCAAAACTATAGTTTGTTAAGAAGAAATTTGTGGAGTGGTTGAAAAATGAATTTTAATGACTCCAACCTGAGTGGATGTAAACTTCCGACTTCAACTGTATTTGCTGTATTCGATGACAGTCTCTCTCTAGTCATGATTTTAAAAGTTTTGAAATCTCACAGTATCAACTTCGCTGTAGCATTTTTTTTTTTACACCTGCTATGTTGCTGCAGACAAATCTGAGAAATCCAATTGGCCAGCGTTAGGCTTATAGTGCACTTCATTTGCTCTCTGAGCCCGCCGGGAAGTCGGATTTGTACCTTTGGACACATTAAATGGTGCTAAATTGGAACACTCCACATACCCGGCACACAGGGCAGCTGAATCGAATGCACCTACCACCAACAGCACAATGCAAAAATAAGGCTTAAAAACCTACAGCAGGGCTTTTAAATTCTGGTCCTAGAGGGCCGAAACATTTTTGGATTTGAATTTTTGTATGGTTCTTCAAAGAACCATCCCATGAAAATGGTTCCCCTATGGCATCGCTGTTCTATTGTGCTGGAGATAATGAAAATTAGGTTGCTAAAGGGTGCAATTGTTATTGAAGATAAAAGTAGATACTATGGAAATGATTAAATTGTAAGAACTTCTGTAAAGAATGGAAGCTATGCCGAATGGAAGCTATGCCTAGGGCTGCTTGATGGCACTTCAAATATTAGTTCATGGTTCCATGATGGAATAATATCCATTTATACTCTTGACAACCACGCCTTGGTCACTGCTGATTGGACAGTATTACCAGCAGGCGCCACAAGCTGTGTCTGGGTGGGAAATGCAGTACTGGATCTTAGACCTGAGGAGAGCGAGAGGTGTCTTTAGTGTTGTTTCAAATAAGCATACATAAACACACACGTATGCACACACACAGACAATTCTCCAGTGTTAACAAAAACAAAATTAACACTGAGTCTGTGGACCCATATAGACAACGGAACAGTGTTAAATGAACACACTGCTTAGTGTAATGTCTTATTCAAATAATTCCAAGAGTGCCTTGCATTTTCAAGTAAATTTTAGAGTTACCACCCATGGCTGCTTCATTCATCCATCTTCGGTCCAAGTGAGACCTAAAGAACCATGTTTTCATCTTTTTTTAAATAAAATGATCACAATACCTACCATACGGCTTGATTTTGAGAGCCTAGTTTTCCTCTAAAACAGGGGCCTGAAACTCATACACATCACTTTGTGGTACAAAGGATGACCTTAAAGGGTACAACTACAGTGACAAGTGTTTGTACCCCTTTAGGAACAAATCTAAACCTTTTTTTCGTGAGTAATATAATGGTTTTCTGGCATGGAAGTTTTGTTATACTGTCTTGCAAGGTGATGTGTAACTCCTGTTGGAATCCAACTCCTGTTGGATATCCAACTTTGGAAATATTTTATCACCCGCAACCTGTATTCAAAATGATTGCCAGAATTGGGAAAACTAAGCTATGAGTACCTAAAGCACCTAAACTACACAGAACAAAAATATAAATGCAACATGTAAAGTGTTGGTGCCATGTTTCATGAGCTGAAAACACATTTTCCAGATGCACAAAAAGCGTATTTCTCTCAATTGTTTTGCACAAATTTGTTTACATCACTGTTAGTGAGTATTTCTCCTTTGCCAAGGTAATCCATTGACCTGACAGGTGTGGCATATCAAGAAGCTGATCAAACAGCATATTGCACAGGTGCACCTTCTGCTGGTGACAATAAAAGGCCACTCTAAATGTGCAGTTTTGTCACACAACACAAGGCTACAGATGTCAGAAGTTTTGAGGGAGCGTGCAATTGGCATGCTGACTGCAGGAATGTCCACCAGAGCTGTTGCTAAAGAAATAAATGTTAATTTCTCTACCATAAGCCGCCTTCAACGTCATTTTAGAGAATTTGGCAGTACATCCAACCAGCCTCACAACCACAGACCACATGTATGGCTTCGTGTGGGCGAGCAGTTTGCTGATGTCAATGTTGTGAACAGTGTCCCATGGTGGCTGTGGGGTTATGGTATGGGCAGGCATAAGCTTCAGACAATGAACACAATTGCATTTTATTGATGGCAATTTGAATGCACAGAGATACCGTGACGAGATCCTGAAGCCCATTGTCTCCACCGCCATCACCTCATGTTTCAGCATGATAATCCACGTCCCCATGTCGCAAGGATCAGTACACAATTCCTGGAAGCAGAAAATGTCCCAGATCTTCAATGGCCTGCGTACTCAACATACACGTAACCCATTCGCACAGCCGTTCAAGAGGAATAAGCCACAATCAACAGCCTGATCAACAAGGAGATGTGTCGCGCTGCATGGAGTAAATTGTGGTCACATCAGATACTGACTGGTTTTCTGATTCATGCCCCTACCTTTGTTTTTAAGGTATCTGTGAACAACAGGTGCATATCTGTATTCTCAGTCATGTGAAATCCATAGATTGGGGCCTAAAGAATGTATTTCAATTGACTGATTTTCTTATATGAACTGTAACTCAATAAAATCTTGGAAATTGTTGCACGTTGCATTTATATTTTTGTTCAGTATAGAACGACCATTTCAGTAACCGGTGCAATAAATACAAGAAACATATTGGATTAGTTTAGAAGATGTTAGTAATTTGGTTCAAGGTGATGTGTATGAGTATCAGGCCCTTGAATTAGGGTAAAACTAGGACTTCAAAATAAGGCCTTATGAAATACGTACACTCATGTACGTACACCCATGAAAAATAAACTACCGGGCCCCTAACATAGAAATCAGAATGTTTCAGATTAAAATAACATACTGAACAATATGTGTTATTAAATGTACTAACTATAAGCTTCTGCTGCTCTGTACTACAATTGTGCAGATTCTAGTTTCCACCTTCATCCTTTGCCTATATTAACACTATTGCAAACAATTTTGGTTCCTAATGTTAACAAAAGCTGTCTGTGTCATGGGATTTTTTTATGCTTTATTATACATAATTCACATTTGGTGACTTATCTTTTCATATATGGTATTGTAGTCAGTTTTAATTTAGAAATTACCAATGATCCATGTTTCAGATTAAATAATTTATTACCAATTATTATAAACAAGGCTAACCCTCTTTTGCCCTATGCATCATTTCTAAATATATGCCTAAATAACATCCCCCAAATAAAATAGAAATCCTGAACTATGTGGACTGCAGGCATAAATGTGGTACCTACAGAGAACAAGCATCTGTGAAACTACAACTGTAGTGTCAAGACATTATGTGGGTATTCCTGAGTAAATTCAACAGGAGATAAACCATGGCAGAAAATACTCTGAAACAGTATTTTGACCATCCCCGGGCAGGCTTGGGTAGAACAGGTTAAGGCATTTGTCCTTGTGTTTGTTCCCTGTAAACAAAACTCAAGAGGTTACACTGCACCAAGCGTCAAGCCTTCTTGTGAGCAAACTCCTTTATAATGTCTTTAAAGTTTCATTTTCTAGCTAACTGGTTTTCAATTGAAAGGATGGCAAGGCTGTTCAACCTGTCTTGGCACATTGTAGAGCTTTATAAGTTTCAGCTTCCTGAAGGCACGTTCACCTCCAGCAACTGTTACAGGTCATTGTACAGAAGATTCACAGTGCAATGCACACGTCTCCAAAAATGCTCTGTAGCTGCATCTTGTGGATGGCATTTAGGAGCTTTAGAGGAGAAAGACTATCTGAAAAAGTAGCACCATATCCTCTTTTAGATGTCGCACTTCATTTTCAAATCCATCCGAGATCTTTGGAGTACTTGTTTCTCAATTTGTGGCAAGATACACAAATTTGGTTTTCAGTCATTTTCCTAAATGTGAGTATTGGTGAAAACTACTCGCATATAGCTGCAATCGTGTGGAACCGCATGTCCAAATGACTGATTATACTATCCAGAGCCACATCAAACACTGTGTTGCGAAATCCAGTGTCTGACTTCTTTTCATTTGCTATGTCATCTTTGGTCTCATCAGGGAAACTTTTTCTTTTTTTCTGGCGGCTCCTCTGTTCACTGTGAAACTGAGTAGTTACACCCATTTTATTTTCCACCATGGAGGATTCTGCCAGAAGAGTGTCCCATTGATTACGCAGAGCCTTATTTCTTCCTTCTTGTAGTGCCTTAATGTGAGCTGCTTCAGTGTCCAGAGAAATATTTCCGGACTGAAGAATTAGGCTTCTATTCTCAATAAACTGCTAAACTTTTTCCCAAAAAGTGAGCAAGAAGATTGCCTTGAAAGACATGAAGTAGCTTTTCAGACCACAGACTTGGCTTCGTTTGTCAGGCTGCAGTTGGCAAGAAGCATGTCTAGGGCCTTGATGATATGCGGTAAATGAGTTGCCACTGGTTGGACCGCAGCAATATGCGCACACCATCGTGTGTCTGAAAGGCGGTTAAGACAGCAGCCAGTCTTTTCCTTGAGAATGGCCCATCGCTCTGGGCTGGCACTAAACAGATTGTAAAGACGATTCACAAAAAAGGTTGATACTTCTGGGCACAACTGAGCTGAATGTACACCCACAAGATTAAGAGTATGGGAGGCACAAGGTGAGTATGTGGCCAGTGGATTCTTTTGCAGTATGTGTGCTTGAACTCCCTTCACTCCCCCTGACATATTTGCACCTTTATCATAGCCTTGACCATGGCAATCTGCGATGTCAATACCATGCCTTTCCAATGCACTCAAAATCATTTCAGAAATTTCACTGCCTGTCTTTCTAGCAGTCTTTAAATTCAATAAAATGTTAAATTATTTCCCATTCAACTGATCCCTAGACTTCATCTTTGTGTACATATCTCACCAATAATACATTTAACTCAGTATGGGAAATGTCTGGATTTGCATCACATATAACCGAGTAATAGATTACATCTTCTCTTTCATAAAGTATTGTTTTCAAAACCCTTTGACCACATATTTCTATGAACTCGTTTTGTCTCTCAGGGGTGTGAGGTAAAGAGTCAGTCGTGCTCCTTTCTTTTTGTCCCTGATTTTCTGTAAGTGCTCATGTAATAGCGTGTCATAATTTGATAACAGTTCAAGTAAGCCTAGGTAATGTCCAGTATGCACATCATCAAGATTGCTTGTTCAATCTCTTCTGTCACAATAGCCCCGGAATGGCTGATTCCTAGATGCTAAGTACAATGTCACATCCAAAATCCTTTCTAGAAGTGCTCTGTTTTTATACATTTCTGACTGAATTTGTTTTTGAAGCTGACTGTCTATGCATGTAGCTGTTTTAATGGTATGCTGCAGATTTTTCCATTTCCAGTAACAGTTCTTGTGAGACACACCATCCTCATGCTCTGGTAGTTTGTCATACATTCTCCACCATTTCACTGACGATATCTTATAGCCATCCTTACTATTCAGAGAACTGGCTGATGGTTTACTCTGCTCATGAGAAAAAAGAACACATGGAATGCAATATGCCTTTACACTCTTACTATAAATAAGCCAGTCTCTCTGCACCTTTTCTCTTCCGTTTGCTGACTTACTATACTGTAAATAATTGGGGAATGGCTTGCCTTCTGAGTATGGGGGCATGATTTTATACAGTTCTGTCTCCTCACCACACCTGTTGGCTAGTCAGCGAACAATAGCTTCTCTTTCATGGTATTGTACCTTATCTGGCCACAGTGCTGGATCATCTAAAACCTCCTCTTCCTCACTTTGAATCTGTCCATACATATATTTCTCTTATTACTTGCTTGTTCAATCTCTTCTGTCACTCCTTCACTGGCACTGCTGCTACTCTTTAACTCCTCTTCCTCCTCCCTGCTCTCCTCTGCATCAGAGTCTGTCTGACAGCTTTCTGCTGAGATTCTGTCTACCTGGGGTTCTCTAGGCACTAGGAAGTGAGTAAACAAAGGGAATTTTAGGTTTAATGTTCACTCCTACAAAAGGTTAGCATACTAAAAATCCACTACTGAAAGAAAAAACATTTTAATAGTATACATATCAAATAGAATACGTATTTAAGTCATCATGTGCCTAACTTTACAATTTAAAAATGGTCTAGTTATGCTGCTGCTACAGAACTGCCTCACCTCCAAGGTCCGCTGTTCAACTTCATGTAGTAGACACACGTTGGGATCTTTGTCTACAGCGGTAGTAGTAGTAGCATCTACCGTATGGCTAGGTAGGCTACATGTTAGGTTTTCATTTTAGTCTAGCTAGCTAACAAATATCACGCAAATATTGGGGAATACAGCTATAATAATAGCTAATTAGCTAGCCATAGCTGGTAGTGGTAGCTCATCATCTCATGTTAATAATTACTGCTCTGACCGAGCCGAGTGAGTACACGGTAGGCAGCTACCTGTAGCTAGCAAGTTATCAAGCTAGCTACTGTACATTACTGTTCAAAAGTTTGGGGTCACTTAAAAATGTCCTTGTTTTTGAAAGCAAAGCAAATTGTTTGACCATAAAATAACATCAAGATAGCCCTATTTGGTAAAAGACCAAGTCCATATTATGGCAAGAACAGCTCAAATAAGCAAACGACAGTCCATCTTTACTTTAAGACATGAAGGTCAGTCAATATGGAAAATGTAAAGAACTTTGAAAGTTTCTTCAAGTGCAGTCGCAAAAACTATCAAGCGCTATGATGAACTGGCTCTCATGAGGACCGTCACAGGAATGGAAGACCCAGAGTTACCTCTGCTGCAGAGGATACGTTCATTAGAGTTACCAGCCTCAGAAAAAGCAGCCCAAAACGCTTCACAGAGTTAAAGTAACAGACACATCTCAACATCAACTGTTCAGAGGAGACTGTGTGAGTCAGGCCTTCATGGTCTAATTGCTGCAAAGAAACCACTACTAAAGGACACCAATAATAATAAGATACTTGCATGGGCCAAGAAACATGAGCAATGGACATTAGACCGGTGGAAATTTGTCCTTTGGTCTGGAGTCCAAATGGGAGATTTTTGGTTCCAACCGCTGTGTCTTTGTGAGATGCAGTGTGGGTGAACGGATGATCTCCGCGTGTGTATGTCCCACCGTAAAGCATGGAGGAGGAGGTGTTATGGTGTGGGGGTGCTTTTCTGGTGACACTGTCAGTGATTTATTTAGAATTCAAGGCACACTTAACCAGCATGGCTACCACAGTAATCTGCAGTGATACACCATCCCATCTGGCTTGGGCTTAATGTGACTATCATTTGTTTTTCAACAGGGCAATGACCCAACACACCTCCAGGCTCTGTAAGGGATATTTGACCAAGAAGGAGAGGGATGGAGTGCTGCATTAGATGACCTGGCCACAATCCCCCGACCTCAACCAAATTGAGATGTTAGGGATGAGTCGGACCGCAGAGTGAGGGAAAAGCAGCCAACAAGTGCTCAGCATATGTGGGAACTCATTCAAGACTGTTGGAAAAGCATTCCAGGTGAAGCTGGTTGAGAGAATGTCAAGAGTGTTCAAAGCTGCCATCAAGCCAAAGGGTGGCTATTTGAAGAATCTAAAATATATTTTTATTTGTTTAACACTTTTTTGGATACTACATGATTCCATGTGTTATTTCATAGTTTTGATGTCTTTACTATTATTCTATAATGTAGAAAATAGTAAAAATAAAGAAAAACCCTTGAATGAGTAGGTGTTCTAAAACTTATGACTGGTAGTGTATGGTATTTTGTTAAATAAAATGTAAAAAATGACAATAACATATTTGTTTGGAATCTCATTTGGTGAAGTACATAGGATCGAAAATGGATGAACGCAACAACCATGTCTCTGTCACTAACAAATACAGTCATGGGTGTTAACTACAATTTATTCGAAAGGCACTCTGAAATATCTGAATAAGGCTTTACACTAATAAGTGTGTTCATTTAACACTGTTACAGTGTATATATGGGGTCCACAGACAACACTGTTAGTGTTCATTTCACATTTTTTAACACTGGAGAAATTGCTGTGTACACACGCACACAATATCAGACGGATTTGCTGTAATCAATAGAGTTATATTGTGACCTCACTTACTCAGGAACCGCCTTGCAATTATACTTGAGTTTTGGATCTATCTCTTTCTGTAGGTCCTGTAAGGAGGGATCATCACAGGTTGTCCTTTAGCAGAGAAAGACATGAAACAATTATAATATGTCATAATATCCCATGAAACATAAAGCCTACATATATCCTAATTATAAACAGACATTTGTTCTACTTTTTTACATAATCCCATACTAGGCACAATGCAGGTGCAGTGATTATGAAAGACATACAAATCAACTATGACACACACACGCGCACACACACACACACACACACACACACACACACACACACACACACACACACAGAAACACACACACACCACACACACACACACACGTCAAGTTTGTCTGGACAAAAAGCTTACCCTTATTCTCCTTGGTCACCAGGACAACACTCAGGCTCTTAATTTTGGCAGCTTTGAACCTTTTCACCTCAATGGTGGAAAAATACTTCACATAAAAGACAAACATAGAAATACGTAAAGATCAGAATTGACATGAAATCAATCAACACGTAGGTGCACTATTGCTTAAGCAAACAAAAACATAACAGTCTACTAATAATATGTGTAGTGTTGTGGCAATAGAGGGGTTCTACATTTTGGTGGAAATGGCAGCTGTGGTAAAATTATGTTTTGGCTTGGTTGTCTGTGAGTACGGCTGTTAGGGTGACCGTATTACTGCCACACCGGCGTTCACGAGTCATGAATGCAGTCAAATTCCACGTGACCGTTTTGTCATGGTAGTTAAGCTTCTCCAAGCTCTGATGCTGCTGATGGTCATTAGTAGCCTACCAAACTTGCTTTACAGCGGGTTACAGCTTAACTGGCATACATATGCAGAGCGTGAGTTTCAAATTGTAGCAAGATCGTTTTCGCCATAAAATGCACCTTTATATTAAAAGCATTACATGCATAATTTGCAGTCACTTTTGAGAATGGTGTTTTCCTGCTAATGGAACATTAGCGCTTATAGCCTACTGCCGTGTGGTGCATTGCTGTGCTTATAATGTGCTATAAATAGCCTAATAGTTTATCAACATTTTTAGCTAAACGTTATGATCTGTTGCGACAGCCTCATTACTTCAAACATGTTTTTTGATGCCAGTGTGTATTAATTTGGGATCTATCGAATCCCACAACTGTCTCAGTGTCACGCCCTGACCTTAGAGATCCTTTTTATGTCTTTATTTTGGTTGGTCAGGGCTGAGTTGGGGTGGGCATTCTATGTTTTGTTCTGTGTGTTGTATTTATATGTGTTTGGCCTGGTATGGTTCCCAATCAGGGCAGCTGTCAATCGTTGTCTCTGATTGAGAACCATATTTAGGTAGCCTGTTCCCACCTGTGTTTGTGGGTAGTTGTTTTCTGTTTTGTGTTTGCAGAACTGTTCGTTTGTCGTTTTGTTGTTTTTTGTTCAAGTATTCGTATTTATTAAAAGTATTATGAATACTTACCACGCTGCACCTTGGTCTTCTCCTTCTCCCGACGACGTTCGTTACAGAACTACCCACCACCAAAGGACCAAGCAGCGTGGTGGAATGGACTCCTGGACATGGGAGGAAATTTTGGACGGCAAGGGACCCTGGGCACAGCCGGGAGAGTATCGCCGTCCGAAAGAGGAGCTGGAGGCAGCTAGAGCGGAGCGGCGACACTACGAGGACTTGGCTTGAGGAAACGTGCACGAGAGGCAGCCCCAGAAGTGTTTTTTGGGAAGGGGGGGGCACACGAGGAGATTGGCGAAGACAGGTAGGAGACCTGAGCCAACTCCCCGTGCTTACCGTGGCGAGAGAGTGATCGGGCAGGCACCGTGTTATGCGGTGAAGCGCACAGTGTCCTCAGTGCGCACGCATAGCCCGGTGCACTACATCGCAGCTCCTCGAATCGGCCGGGTTAGAGTGGGCATCGAGCCAGGAGGGATGATGCCGGCTCAGCGCATCTGGTCTCCAGTGCGTCTCCTCGGCCCGGGTTATACGGTACCAGCCCTACGCACGGCGTCCCCGGTTCGCCAGCACAGCCCAGTGCGGCCTGTTACAACTCTCCGCACTTGCCGGGCTACAGGGGGTATCCAGCCAGGACAGGTTGTGCAGGCTCATTGCTCGAGACCTCCAGTGCGCCTCCACGGCTCAGTGCATCCGGTGCCTCGGCCAAGGACAAGGCCTCCTGCATGTCTCCCCAGCCTGGTGAGTTCTGTACCTGTGCTAAGTCCTAACCCTCCTGCATGTCTCCCCAGCCTGGTGAGTCCTGTGCCTCCTGTCCGGAGCCGCCAGAGTCTCCCTCCTGTCCGGAGCCGCCAGAGTCTCCCTCCTGTCCGGAGCCGCCAGAGTCTCCCTCCAGTCTGGGGCCCGCTGCTAGGGTCCCCAGTCCGGGGTCGGTGGCGAGGGTCTACGTCCCGCACCAGAGCCGCCACCGCGGTGAAATGCCCACCCAGACCCTCCCCTATAGGTTCAGGTTTTGCGGCCGGAGTCCGTACCTTTGGGGGGGGGGGGGGTACTTGTCACGCCCGGTGACCTTAGAGATCCTTTTTATGCTCTATTTTGGTTGGTCAGGGCATGAGTTGGGGTGGGATTCTATGTTTTGTTCTGTGTGTTGTATTTATATGTATTTGCCTGGTAATTGGTTCCCAATCAGAGGCAGCTGTCATCGTTGTCTCTTGATTGAGACCATATTTAGGTAGCCTGTTCCACCTGTGTTTGTGGGTAGTTGTTTTCTGTTTTGTGTATTGCACCTTGCCAGAACTGTTCGTTTGTCTTTTGTTGTGTTTTTTTGTTCAAGTATTCGTATTTATTATTTAAATGTATTATGAATACTTACCACGCTGCACCTTGGTCTTCTGACGACGTTCGTTACACCCAGACTATGTTTGGAATATTTATTTTTCACACAGAATAGAATAGGTTAACTTTTGTAACATGGGGGATAGTAGACTGTAGACTGACATAGGCTAGTGCTTTTGCTGTTCGTTAGGCCAGTCATCTTGTTGGCTGATGAAAAAGTAAATGTGGACAGTTTCTTCCAATATTCTTCAATACGTGCCTCGGAATAGGATAAGGACTCGCGCAATTGCGTCCCCGATGTGTCTGTCTTCACTTGTCGCCTGTGAGAATGACCTGATCAAGTGACTGAGAGCCATGTGAGTGAGATACTTTGGTGCGCCCAGCCGGGAGAAGGGAATTATATAATTATTATATTCAGTTCAAGGCACAACGGCCACGACCGCAAAAGGCATGATTTTACGGCCAGACAAAGGGGATGCCGCAGGGAAATTTGAGACATTATTCAAGTGCTTCAATTGTGAATGAGAGATTTTTTAAAACTAAGCAAAGCTCATGCCATTCATGCAACCTTTTTCAAATCATCATTAGTCTCATCTGTAGATGTAGTTTCTTGTAGATGGCGCCAGAGGGATGGCTGCCTGCCGTTTCATGGGCTCCTAACCAACCGTGCTATTTTGTTAGTTTTTTCAATTTTTTGTAACTTATTTTTGTACATAATGATCCTGCTACCGTCTCTTATGACCGAAAAGGCTTCTGTGAAATTAGAACAACGATTACTCACCTTGAACTGGACGAAGAATTTCTCTTTAATGAGTTGGACGAGAGGGATTTACTCCAGACACCCGAACAGCCCTCATCCCCATCACTCGCAGAGAAAAAGACGAAGAGGTATTCACGGAAAGAGATCGGGTGCTTGTGAGGATCCGCAGACGATCTGCCTTTGCCATCCGTACTATTGGCTAACGTACAATCATTGGATAATAAATTGGACAAACTAAAAGCATGTATATCCTACCAACGGCAATTAAAAACTGTAATATCTTATGTTTCACCGAGTCGTGGCTAAACGAAGACATGAATACATACAGCTGGCGGGTTATACACTGTATCGGCAGGATAGAACAGCAGCCTCTGGTAAGACAACGGGTGGCGGCCTATGTATATTTGTAAACAGTTGGTGCACGATATCTAAGGAAGTCTTGAGTTTTGCTCGCCTGAGGTAGAGTATCTCATGATAAGCTGTAGACCACAGTATCTACCTAGAGAGGTTTCATCTGTATTTTTAGTAGCTGTCTACATACCACCACAGACCAACCAAGGCTGGCACTAAAATCGCACTCAATGAGCTGTTATACCGCCATGAGCAAACAGGAAAATGCGCATCCAGAGGCGGCGCTCCTAGTGGCGGGGACTTTAATGCAGGGAAACTTAAATCCGTTTTACCTCATTTCTACCAGCATGTTAAATGTGCAAACTCTAGACCACCTTTACTCACACACAGAGATGCGTACAAGCTCTCCCTCGCCCTCCATTTGGTAAATCTGACCATAAACTCTACCCTCCTGATTCCTGCTTACAAGCAAAATTAAAGCAGAAAGCACCAGTGACTCAGTCAATAAAGAAGTAGTCAGAAGAAGCAGATCCTAAGCTACAGGACTATCTTGCTAGCACAGACTGGAATATGTTCCGGGATTCCTCTGATGCATTGAGGAGTACACCACATCAGTCACTGGCTACACAATAAGTGCATTGATGATGTCGTCGCCACAATGACTGTACGTACATACCTCACCAGAAGCTATGGATTACAGGCAACATCCGCACTGAGCTAAAGGCTAGAGCTGCCGCTTTCAAGGAGCGGGACTCTAACCCGGAAGCTGATAAGAAATCCCGCTATGCCCTCCGACGAACCACCAAACAGGCAAAGCATCAATACAGGACTAAGATCGAATCGTACTACACCGGCTCCGACGTTCGTTGGATGTGGCAGGGCTTGCAAACTATTACAGACTACAAAGGGAAGCACAGCCGAGAGCTGCCCAGTGACACAAGCCTATCAGACGAGCTAAATTACTTCTATGCTCGCTTCGAGGCAAGTAACACTAAAGCATGCATGGGAGCATCAGCTGTTCTGGATGACTGTGTGATTACGCTCTCCGCAGCCGATGTGAGTAGGTCAACATTCACAAGGTCGCAGGGCCAGACGGATTACCAGGACGTGTACTGCGAGCACGCGCTGATCAACTGGCAAGTGTCTTCACTGACATGTTCAACCTTTCCCTGTCTGAGTCTGTAATACCAGCATGTTCCAAGCAGACCACCATAGTCCCTATGCCCAAGAACACTAAGGTAAACTGCCTAAATGACTACCGACCATGAAGTGGTTTGAAAGGCTGGTCATGCCTCACATCAACACCATTATCCCAGAAACCCTAGACCCACTCCAATTTGCATACTGCCCCAACAGATTCACAGATGATGCAATCTCTATTGCACTCCACACTGCCCTTTCAAACCTGGACAAAAGGAACACCTAGGTGAGATTGCTATTCATGGACTAGAGCTCAGCGTTCAACACCATAGTGCCATCAGAGCTCATCACTAAGCTAAGGACCCAGGAACTAAACACCTCCCTCTGCAACTGGATCCTGGACTTTCTTACAGGCTGCCCTCAGGTGGTAAGGGTAGGTAACAACACATCCGCCACGCTTGTGCTCAGTCCCCTCCTGTACTCCCTGTTCACTCATGACTGCACGGCCAGGCACGACTACAACACCATCATTAAGTTTGCCGATGACACACAGTGGTAGGTCTGAACACCGACAACGACGAGACAGCATATAGGGAGGAGATCAGAGACCTGGCAGTGTGGTGCCAGGACAACAACCTCTCCCTCAACGTGATCAAGTCTAAGGAGATGATTGTGGACTACAGAAAAAGGAGGACCGAGCATGCCCCCATTCTCATCAACGGGGCTGTAGTGTAGCAGGTTGAGAGCTTCAAGATTTTTGGTGTCCATATCGCCAACAAACTTACATGGTTCAAGCCCACCAAGACAGTCATAAAGCGGGCACGACAAAACCTATTCCCCCTCAGGAGACTGAAAAGATTTGGCATGGGTCCTCAGATCCTCAAAAGGTTCTTCAGCTGCGCCATCGAGAGCATCCTGACTGGTTGCATCATTGCCTGGTATGGCAACTGCTCGGCCTCCGACCGCAAGGCACTATAGAGGGTAGTGTGTTCAGCCCAGTACGTCACTGGGGCCAAGCTTCCTGCCATCCAGGAACTCTATACCAGGCGGTGTCAGAGGAAGGCCCTAAAAATTGTCAAAGACTCCAGCCACCCTAGTCATAGACTGTTCTCTCTGCTACCTGCACGGCAAGCGGTACCAGAGCGCCAAGTCTAGGTCCAAGAGGCTTCTAAACAGCTTCTACCCCCAAGCCATTAGACAACTGAACATCTATTCAGACTATTTGCATTGCCCCCCCCTCTTACGCTGCTGCTACTCTCTGTTATTATCAATGCATAAGTCACTTTAATAACTCTATCCACATGTATATATTACCTCAATTACCTCGACTAACCGGTGCCACCGCACATTGACTCTGTACCGGTACCCCTTGTATATAGCCCCTTGTATATATTGTTATTTTACTGCTGCACTTTAATTATTTGTTACTTTTATTTATTTAAATGTTTTTGTATTTTTCTTAACTGCATTGTTGGTTAAGGGCTTGTAAGTAAGCATTTCACTGTAAGGTCTACACCTGTTGTATTCGGCGCATGTGACAAATACAATTTGATTTGATCATGCAGCCTTAGAATGTATAAAAAATTTAAACATATAGCCCAAAGTTTGTATCACAGCTAAAGTTACATAAATACCTCTAAATTAAGCATATATGAGTACCTGTTTCTTTGTTAACCACTCAAAACACCACTCAAAACACCGGATGTGTTTAACCGGATGTGCGCACTCCCTCAAATACTTTGGAGAAAATATCCTTTCTATTTTATACAGCTTTGTTCAATTGTATTCTTCATACTATAAAATGCCACGAAATTCTAAGCCAATCTTGCCTGCTAAATGAACTAGTGTAGCGCACAGCCATATGGTATAGCCAGATCAGGGCCTAACTCAGAGTATGTTATTCTGTTCTTCTGAAACAGACTATATTTCTTCTTCTTCTAAAATAAACAATGGATTCATTGTGATGGTTTTTATTAGACTTTTTAAAATGTAGATGTTCCAAAGGTCTCCATCAGTGGCTTTGAAGGCTATGCATGGAAGCCGGGAGATGCTAAATGTGTTCATGTTCATTAAAGGTAAATTGCTTGACAATCACCGGCTGCCAAAATGTCATGACCGCCACAGCCCTATCTGTGAGTATTTGTATTTTTCCAGAGCAGAGAATATCACTACACTATTCAGTTGAAATAACACATTCCATTGCACAGTGAAACTTGATAAGACTATCACATTGTTGTGCTGAGGTGCGGGCCAGGCCAAACACATAAATGTGTCTCAAATGACATCCTATTCCCTATATAGTGTACTACTTTTGAACAGAGCCCATACAGTAGGTCTTCGGTCAAAAGTTGTTCACTTTATAGAGAATAGGTTGCCATTTAGGACTCAGTCATTGCACCTTACCTGGTGGGGCTGAAAGGAGTGGCAATAGATCCATTCAGCATGGCTGTGACATCACCACATGCGGCATCTGCAAACTAACAGGGAAAGACTAATACAATCTCCATACAAGGGAAGTAACACCCACAGTGAAGGAAAATAACGCTTGAATTGCAAAATCAGTTTGAAACAACAAGCTTAGATTTCCAGTAAATTTACAGCGAAATTCCAGTGAATCCTACTCATTTTTAACAGGTCACTCACTCCCACTGCTGACTCATATTCTGCACCCCTCATAACGCAGTTTTAGAAAAACAACAAATTCTCCCCCACACCTACACTAATCTATTCAGACATTATATTGTGAACTTCCCTGTCTATGAATAGGAAATTCAACACAAACATGTGTTGTGCTGTCCTGAATTCCAAAGTGTAACTGCATGAAAGTGTGTAGCCAATATCCCATCGCCATGTCGGACATTGTCCAATCAGGAGAGAGCTAAGAAATGTGTTTCCATGGAAACAGACACAAAGGCCAATTGATGAACAGTTAGACAGTGAAACCCTTTCCTCTGCTCCCCATCACAATCACAGACTGAATTTGGATTGGTTTGTGGCTATCTAATTCATATCAGTATATTTGATCCATGCATTTTGTATTCATGGCTGGTAGGTGTAAGATTTCAAAGCACCTTAGCCATAGCAGGCTCACTAACAGTCTGAAAAGAACTTACTGCTGCTGAGGCCCGATTCCAGAATGAACGAACTGTGTTGTTGACACAGTCTGTCCAGCCTGGGCACCCTGTGGTGAACGTTTCTGAGGAAACAGACAGACACACACACACACACACACACACACACACACACACACACACACACACACACACACACACACACACACATACACGGAAGGAATGATGCAGGCATTACAAGGAAATGTTTTCTGACAGCACAAATTTCAAGAAACTTCATAATTGTTTGCTTGTTTCTCCATAATGTAGTGACGGAAGCAAACTGGATCATCCTAGGCTGTTCCATCACAATAGCCTTTGGCCAGAGGACCTGCTGAGGCCCTCTGGCTCTGACCCACATGTCATGAGCTATACTGTACTTTATCATGGTCGAATGTATAGTAAGGGCCCGTCCCAAATGGCACCATAAGAGTAGTACACTATAAACACTCCCCTCCGCATGTATTTGGACAGTGAAGCTAACATTTTGTCTCTATTCCGAACCATTTTGGAATTCAGATCAAATGTTTCATATGAGACAAGAATACAGAATGTCACCAAATATTTGAAGGTATTTTCATACATTTTATTTGATTGTAAATAAGAATATAATTTGTTTCTGAACACTTCCATGGTAATGTGGATGCTACCATGATTATGGATAATCATGAATGAAATGTGAATAAACGATGAGTGAGAAAGTTACAGATGAACAAAGATCATACCCCTCAAAAAATGCTAACTTCCCCTGTTATTGGTAATGGTGAGAGGTTAGCATGTTTTGTTGTAGCTTCTGTAACTTTCTCAATAATCATTATTCATGATTCATTCATAATCATGGTATTATCAGGAAACATTTAGAAGTGGTCAAAAACATCTGAGCTACACACTTAAAAGGACAATTACTCCATTTATCATCCCCCACTCAGTTCATAATGGGCAAAACATAACCCAAAACACAACCAAAACAAACTGCAAATGAATTCAACGAGTTTGTAGAGTCACAAGCTTGATGTAGTCATTGCGTGCTAGGAATATATGGGACCAAATACGAAACTTTTGACTACTTTAATATCCTAAGGAAATTTGCCCAAATACTAATGACTTCTTCAAATGAGGGGCCTAGGTAAAACAGAAATGTATGAAAATACCCTAAAAAAAAAGGTAACATTCTGTACTTTCGCATCATATGAAACATTTGATCTCAAATTCTAAAAGCTGTAGTATAGAGCCAAATGTAAAACTTTTGCTTCACTGTCCAAATACATACAGAGGGGAGTGGAGCTGTGCACTATATATGGAAGAGATTGCCTTTTGGGATGCATTCTAAAACAACCAGTACATTAGTGGTATATACTGTACATGAATGGTCTATTAGCTGTCATTTTTTAGATTAGACATAGATCTGACAATTTACTTGACATGTTTATGGCTATCACTGTGTTATGTGGGTGTGACACCTACTCCAGTTGCCTGCTGCACTGCTGCATGGATTCCACCTGGCGATTTGTTCACCATCTACCCTGGCCTGTCTCCCCCTGTCTGGTACAGGTACCCCCACCACACTCCCCCCCTTTCGCTCGCCTCCAGCACACACGCACTGTTGGGGCGAGTGACTCTGAACTTACAATGGCTAGCCCCAAGTCGTTGTATATTTTGCGTCATGACTCCTGCATGCTTTGTTGACTATGAACTTTCTTGTTTACCCAACCTTGGGACAGACTATGTTTGTTCCCACACACGGGACTCGGACTCTCTATTGGTTACACAGACTTTTGGCCTCCCATCCTATTGTAACCACCTCTCGCATGCTTTGTATTCATGTTAGCTGATGAAATTGCTGTACAATATGATCATGTTGCCATCTAATTCACATTCAAATGTCATAAATCAACACTGTAGAGATCTCCCTGTCCTCTGCCGTGCCTTGATTGTATTCTTGCTGTTTATATCTGGAAATGCGCATGTACACCCTGGGCCATCTACTGTTGCTAGCCCCAATTCCGACTTGTGCTCTGATATCTGCTTCACTGATTTCTGCTCTCGTAAGAGCCTGGGTTTTCTTCAAGTTAACACTAGAAGCTTATTACCTAAAATGGATCAATTGAAAGTGTGGGTTCACAACTCCAATCCAGATGTGTTGGTCATTACTGAGAGTGTTTTGAATACTGATGTTAACCTTTCTGGTTATAACTTTTTTCGGCAAGACAGATCTTCTAAAGTTGGGTGAATGGCAATCTTTACCAAGGATCACCTTCAGTGCTTGGTTGTCTCCACCAAGTCTGTCCCCAAACAATTTGATTAGCTGGTTTTAAGCATTGTTGACTGTTGCGGGGTGATATCGTCCTCCATCAGCACCGGCCTGGCCCCTTACACTAAGTCTGAATTTGTACTGCTAGGTGACCTAAACTGGGACATGCTTAAACCACCTGACCAAATCCTAAAGCAATGGGACTCCCTAAATCTTTCTCAGATTATTACCAATCACGCAAGGTATGACTCCAAACACCCAGAAAAGGCTATTCTCCTTGATGTTATCCTCACAAATAATCCTGATAGGTATCAGACTGATGGTTTCTGTAATGACCTAAGTGATCACTGTTTTACAGCCTGTGTTCGTAATGGCTGCTCAGTGAAACGACCTGTCCTGATTTGTCGTAGACGCTTGCTAAATAAATTTCATGAGAAAGCCTTCCTTCATGAACTGGCCTCTGTAAAATGGTATAGAATCAGCTTGATCCCCCTCTGTCGTAGACGGTTGTACCTTCTTTTTAATATTTTCAATGGTATTGTTAACAAACATGCCCCATAAAGAAGATTAGAATTAAAAACAGGTTCAGCCCCTGGTTTGACCATGATCTTGCAGAGTTACTCCACCACCTCAAGAATTGCATTTGGCTGGCGAAAGGCTCGGCACACGCATACTCAGGCTGACTGACTCTCGTTCAGGCAAATGAGAAATAAGTGCACTCAGGCTATCCGGAAAGCCAAAGTTAATTACTTTAAGGAGCAGTTCTCTCTCTGTGGGTCTAACCCCAAGAAGTTCTGGAAAACAGTTAAAGACCTGGAGAAGAAACCCTCCTCCTCACAGCTGCCCGTGTCCCTTAATGTTGATGATGTGGTTGTTACTGACAAGAAGCACATGGCTGAGCTCTTTAATCACCACTTCATTAAGTCAGGATTCCTATTTGACTCAGCCATGCCTCCTTGCTCGTACAACATTTTCTCATCGCTCACCCCTTCTAATGTGACTAGCCCCGACACTCCTCCCTCTTTTTCGCCTGCCCCGCTACAAAGTTTCTCCCTGCAGGTGGTCACTGAGTCCGAGGTACTAAAGGAGCTCCTTAAACTTGACCACAAACAAACATCTGGGTCAGATGGTTTAGACCCTTTCTTCTTTATTAAAGTTGCTACCCCTATCATCGCCAAGCCTGTCTCTCCTCTCTGTGGAGGTTCCCATTGCTTGGAAGGCAGCCACGGTTCGTCCTTTATTTAAAGGGGGAGATCAAGCTGATCCTAACTGTTATAGGCCTATTTCTATTTTGCCCTGTTTATTAAAAGTGTTGGAAAAACTTGTCAAAAATCAACTAACTGGCTTTCTTGGTGTCTATAGTATTCTCTCGGGTATGCAATCTGGTTTCCGCTCAGGTTATGGATGTGTCACTACAACCTATAAAGGTCCTCAATGATGTCACCATTGCCCTTGATTCTAAGCAATGTTGTGCTGCTATTTTTATTGATTTGGCCAAAGCTTTTGATACAG
The DNA here is from genome assembly GCF_002910315.2 of Salvelinus sp. IW2-2015. Classification (NCBI taxonomy): domain Eukaryota; kingdom Metazoa; phylum Chordata; class Actinopteri; order Salmoniformes; family Salmonidae; genus Salvelinus; species Salvelinus sp. IW2-2015. The sequence continues at coordinate 12,843,793 of NC_036867.1, forward strand.
TAGATCATTTCATTCTTGTGGCCTGGCTAAGGAGTATTGGTGTCTCTGAGGGGTCTTTAGCCTAGTTTGCTAACTACCTCTCTCAAAGAGTGCAGTGTATAAAGTCAGAACATCTGCTGTCTCAGCCACTGCCTGTCACCAAGGGAGTACCCCAAGGCTCAATCCTAGGCCCCACTCTCTTCTCAATTTACTTTAACAACATAGATCAGGCAGTAGGAAGCTCTCTCATCCATTTATATGGAGATGATACAGTCTTATACTCAGCTGGCCCCTCCCTAGATTTTGTGTTAAACGCTTTACAACAAAGCTTTCTTAGTGTCCAACAAGCTTTCTCTGCCCTTAACCTTGTTCTGAACACCTCCAAAACAAAGGTCATGAGGTTTGGTAAGAAGAACGCCCCTCTCCCCACAGGTGTGATTACTACCTCTGAGGGTTTAGAGTTTGAGGTAGTCACCTCATACAAGTACTTGGGAGTATGGCTAGACGGTACACTGTCCTTCTCTCAGCACATATCAAAGCTGCAGGCTAAAGTTAAATCTAGACTTGGTTTCCTCTATCGTAATCACTCCTCTTTCACCACAGCTGCCAAACTAACCCTGATTCAGATGACCATCCTACCCATACTAGATTACGGAGACGTAATTTATAGATTTACAGGTAAGGGTGCTCTCGAGCAGCTAGATGTTCTTTACCATTCGGCCATGAGATTTGCCACCGATGTGCCTTATGGGACACATCACTGCACTCTATACTCCTCTGTAAACTGGTCATCTCTGTATACCCGTCGCAAGCCTCACTCCCCCCTATCCGACATATCTACTGCAGCCCTCATCCTCTGCATACAACACTCATTCTGCCAGTCACATTCTGTTAAAGGTCCCCAAAGCACACACATCCCTGGGTCGCTCATCTTTTCAGTTCACTGCAGCTAGCGACTGGAACGAGCTGCAACAAACACTCAAACTGGACAGTTTCATCTCAATCTCTTCATCTAAAGACTCAATCATGGACACTCTTACTGACAGTTGTTGCTGCTTTGCGTGATGTACTGTTGTCTCTACCTTCTTGCCGTTTGTGCTGTTGTCTGTGCCCAATAATGTTTGTACCATGTTTTGTGCTGCTACCATGTGCTGCCATGTTGCTACCATGTTGTTGTCATGTTGTGTTACTACCATGCTATGTTGTCATGTGTTGCAGCCTTGCGCTGTGGTTGTCTTAGGTCTATCTTTATGTAGTGTTCTCTCTCTTGTCGTATGTGTGTTTTGTCCTATTTATTATTATTTATTAGTTTTATCCCAGCCCCCGTCCCCGTAGGCCTTTTGCCTTTTGGTAGGCCGTTATTGTAAATAAGAATTTGTTCTTAACTGACTTGCCTAGTTAAATAAAGGTTCAATAAAAAATGTAATGAATGAAAATGTACAGACTGATGGTGTGTAGCTCCATTTGAGTCTTACCATTGCTCTCCTCCTTGCCACACCAGGTCAGTCCATTCATGATGAAGCCGAGTAGCGTGTCCTCGAGGGTCAAGAAGCAATCTCGCTTCTCTGTGAAGTCATGCACTATTTTCTTTGTTTTGCTCCAGAACAACATCTGGTGGTGCAATGAAATGTAAAAAAATAAAAAATAAAATACAAATATTTACTTGCAGCTGTCAATAAAACAAAACGTATGAATATATTTGAGTGGTGTGTGTGTGTGAGCGAGCGTGTGTGGGTATCTCACCCTGTTACAGACAGGATCCTGGATCACAGTATGGATAAGGGGGTCATAGGCCTCCATCGGTACATTACATGGGTCCCTCCCCACGAATGCTTGCTGAAATGCACTCCATATCTTTTGACAGTTGTTTGCACTGGAACAATCACAGGAATGATCAAGAATACTATTACTGCATTATCATACAAATACAAATATGGCCAATCATTGATTGAGGAAGGAATAGCTCCCTGAGAAATGGTTACTGAATAGGAGAAAACTAAACAGTTTTAACTGTTCACTCATTGTGTTAAGCTGTCTTGACTGTATTATAGCAAGATGGGGAACAGTGAGAGAGTATCAGAGCAGAGCTTGAACAAGCTAGCCGCCCTGTTGTTACAAGGCAAATCCACAACCACCTGTGCCATAAAGCAATGCAGGTTCACATACAGACAGGGAGGCTACATCTTAAATACAATTGGGTCTACATGTAATTATATTCAACTATGGCAATGGAATAAACTGCTGCAAAATGAGTTAACCTGAAGTTTGAGTTACTTTTAACAATAAGCTAAACATGTCAATTAAATGTGCAAAATAAATCTAATAAAAGTTTCTCACCTTGAAGATTTGTTGTTCTGTATAAATGCTTCACATTTGTCAATAATCGTTTTTTTTAGGCTTTCACTCGATGGGCTAGAACTAGACAGTACGTGACTGTTCACTACTCCCAGAGAAATAGCGAGGATAACGACAAGTGAAAGTACTGCACAGAGACCCATGATTAGGCAGAGGCGAGTCCTTCGCTTTTTCCTTGCAAAACGGTGCAATTCTTCATGCTCCATGGCTACTCCTTGTTAAGTCAACTGTGAAATCGGCACTCAAAGGTGGTTTTGTTTTTGTTTGTGTTGTGCCAGTGGGATAGCCTATTGCCTTCAACACCGTCAGTGCTCTGAGTTCTATTTTCGGAGTTGGCCTTAGGGACAGTTTGCTACGACGTTACCACGCGAATACCTCTACTGCGACGCACGGTACTGCATCTCAGTGATTAAGGCGTCACTACAGACGCCCTGGATCAAATCCAGGCTGTATCACAACCGGCCGCGATTGGGAGTTACATAGGGCGGCGCATAATTGACCCAGCGTCGTCCGGGTTTGACCGGTGTAGGCCGTCATTGTAAATAATAATTTGTTCTTTAACTGACTTGCCTAGCTAAATAAATAAAATTAAAATGTGAAATAGCCTAGCCTACAATTTGACTGTGGTATAGTTAGCTTTATATTAAAGATTCATACTTTTTTCGTACCTCTTAAACTACAGTGGTTTACTTAAGAAAAATACTTTGAAGTACCACTTAGGTCGTTTTTGGGGGTATCTGTAATTTACAACTTTTACTTTTACTCCTCTACATTACTAAAGAAAATATGTACTTTTTACTCCCATACATTTTCCTGACACCCAAAAGTACTCGTTACATTTCGAATGCTCAGGCAGGACAGCAATATGGTCCAATTCAAGCGCCGCATTGTCATCCCTACTGCCTCTGATCTGGCGGACACACTAAACAAGTGTTAGAGTGTGCCCATCTGTCCATAAATGAAACACAAAAAACTATACAATTGTGGCATCTTGTTTTCTTAATATAAGGAATTATATGTATAGCATTTAATTGTACATTTTTATTTTACTCAAGTATTACAATGCAGTATTTTTTCCACCACTGTACATTTAAACCAGATACTTTAAGACTTTTACTCAAGTAGTATTGTACTGGGTGACTCACTTTTACTTGAGTCTGACAATTGAGTACTTTTTCCCACCATTGTTAAACGGAACGGGCACGATAGAAATGACATTCTGAATCAGCCGATGATGGCGAACAAGTTACAACCCTTGCTTTGCCATTCGGTGCCTGCCATACATTTGTTTTCAGTTTGGATATTGGTTTGATATTCGGTGTTTGCTCGTAAATACTTATTCGATGGAAGGAAGGTCCGAGCATGATTAGAGTGATATATCTAGAATCAGATGACAATATGGAGCGAGGTATAGCCTTCGTTTTCTTTGTTTCGTTTTGTTTTCAAAAAGTGTCCTTACCTTGGTTTCAATTGTGGAATAATGTGCACTTGAAGCTAAGGGACTGTCTTAAAAGTGCATTCAGCAGAACCCGGTGTTAACAGAAAATGTGTTTGTCCTACTTAAATTATATAGAGATCTTCAACCAATTTAGTTTTTTTACCCACAACAATTACATTAAAACGTGATGTTGTTAATTTCTTATGGTTTTATGTAAAACTACCAGGTCAAAAAACATAAATAGGCAATGATCTTTCTCACATCTTTCTTACACAATCTATAATAGCTTACTTACATGGGCTAGAGAGCTAAAATCACTTGTAGTAAAGTCACTGATGTCCCTAATTCATGATACACCCATTAGAATTCCCATTTTAAAGTTCCCTGATCATAAATTAATATTTCCGTCATAATCACAATTTTTAATAGCTTCCGATCCACACGTGCTAGAGATCTACAGATACGTGCTGTGTGTTTCCTGACCTCTATTATCAAAGCTATTTACTTTTTTTAAATCCTCCCCTTTGATTTTCTACAAATATTTATCTTATTACTGCTGTGGTTATTTATTCACGTACAGATCAAGCTTCCAGTCCAATTGACATATACATCTAAAACCACTTGATTTTAGGTCACTTACCTCCCTTCTCCATAGTACACCCATTAGATTTGCCATTTTTCATTTTAATGATTCTACATGAATATCTAAAACCACATATGGTAATGTCACTGATGGTGCGTTCATGATAGGTTGGAAACACAGTTTTACGTGACAGTGATAATTTTTTCACTATTTCTTGCACAGACTGCAATTGAATAATACTGTACTAATAAAAATATTATAATTATTACTTACAAACAACGTTAGTTTGAATGTGTCTACAGTAATTATTTTATGACTAATGAACAAAGAATTGTATAAAAAAAAAAAATGCGTCAATTATGCCTCTATTATCTCTTTTTGGAACAGTCAACAAAAAACGGTAAGTTTATTGAGAGTTAGAAAATAAAATAATGCCCATAAAATATTTTTCAATTACACAGTGAGGAAGTTTCAAATCTATAAAAAAAAAAAATCTTAAACAGTGAATTTGAATAATTATTTACACTTTAATATATCATTAACATTCTTGCATTCTTCTATCTTCCAATATTTCTAATGTGCAAAACCAAGTATAGGGCTACAATGAATATGTACATACAATGATTACATTTCTGGGGGGGGTTCAAGTCAATCCTTCAGGGGGAGGGGTTAATAAGTATTTGCCCCAATGACGAATAACTATAACACAAGAGTTGTGTCACACCCTGATCTGTTTCACCGGTCTTTGTGATTGTCTCCACCCCCCTCCAGCTGTCGCCCATCAATATAAATATTTAATGTGCAATTTAAAGTTTAATAAACATATGCTCAGGTTGTACAACCATGTCTCTATAGGCTACCTTTGAATTGTCTAATTATCTGTTAAGTCATAATTTACCGAATTGTGGGGTGCAACCCGAGGGGGACGGGGGCGGTAACTGAACCAGATTGTAACACCTACAATAGCAAATTAACTTGATTCTTGATCACAATTAAAGCTGGTACTTTAAAAAAAAATCTTATCGCTTGAGCCGCCAGTTGTTGCTCTCGACAACATAATTGGTGGCTCCAATTATGTTGTCCTGGGTGACCCTATCGATGAGAACCTCACTCAGCAGGTGATCTTCCTGCTCTCTTCCCTTCCTCTCTCTCAATTAGCATACCTTGAAACCTGTGAGCTATGTTGTAGGCTAAGTAATCGAAGTCAATGGAGACAATTTGAAAAATGTATATTTATAAATTAAGCACGAATAACAATTTTACAGAAAATATATTTTTCAGTAATGGAAAGTTTCTAGTGCGAAGTGTGGCGATGCGCCTCTTGCTTGAGTACTATTTCTCAAAACGTGACAGTTCTATTCAGATTAAGTTTGTGATTTGAAAGACAACTTTGGCAGCATTACACACTTTAAAATCTAATTCTAGTATATGCTACAGAATTAGAGACACATCTCTGGCGATATCAGTTCAATTCTGTTTACGACAACAGCAGCAACCTATCCTTATTGTGTAGGTCTATAGAAAACACATTTGAAGGCCAACATTGTGGAAAGAACATTGTGGAAAAAAACACCAATCATGTAGCCTATATTCAACCTTAGAATCATAATATCCTTAGAATACTTCAAAAACCACATTTATTATGTATTTCAACAGAAATTAGGCCACCCTTGTTATGTCATCATTGATATGGTTTTGACATTATATTATAGGCCTATGACTGAGAATAATCTATTTTTAGTGGCCAAAACAAGTTTTAGTTGCAAAGGGCAGATAGAGTGGAATAAGGAGCTAATTACTTATCAAGGGAATGACTACATTTATTTTGTATTTTATTTATTTAACCTTTATTTAACTAAGCAAGTCAGTTAAGAAAAATATATTATTTACAATGACGGCCTACTACGTCCAAACCCTAACGACGCTGGGCCAATTGTGCACCACCCTATGGGACTCCCAATCATGGCCGGTTGTGATACACCCTGGAATTGAACCAGGGTCTGTAGTGAATCTTCTAGCACTAAGATGCAGTGCCTTAGAACGCAGCGCCATTTCGGGAGCCCATTATGGGTCCAAATTGGGAATGGGTCTAAATTGGGAATTTAGCCAGGCCAATGGGATAAGCACCTCTTCTCTTACGAGAAGTAGGCATATCATGTTAAGCTATCTTCAATGAATAGAGAGTCAAGACACCCATTTAATTAAAACCTCTACGGGATCGGCGTTCCTAAACCGGGAAGGTTGTTGCTAATGTGCGCTAATGTGAATAGAATGACGTTGTAAACAACAGTCAACATTCCGGGACATAGGCATGTCTTATATGGGCAGAAAGCTTACATTCTTGTTAATCCAACTGCAGTGTCCAATTTACAGTAGCTATTACATTGAAAAAATACCTTGCTATTGTTTGAGGAGAGGGCACTTTTATCACTGCAACTGGTTTGATACATTCACCTCTGAAGGTAAATCATGTACTTACATTCAGTAATCTTGCTCTGATTTGTCATCCTGAGGGTCCCAGAGATAAAATGTAACATAGTTTTGTTTGATAAAATCAATTTTTATATTCAAATGTAGGAACTGGGTTCTACAGTTTGAACCCCTGCTGTCCTTGAAAACACATGTTTTACCAGATCTAATGTGTTATATTCTCCTACATTAATTTCTAATTTCCACAAACTTCAATGTGTTTCCTTTCAAATGGTATCAAGAATATGCATTTCCTTGCTTCAGGTCCAGAGCTACAATCAGTTAGATTTGGGTATGTCATTTTAGGCGGAAATTGAAAAAAAGGGTCCAATCCTTAAGAGGTTTTAAAGCCCCTTCCGAAAGACAGCATCCTCCAGAGGACAATGTCATAGGCCCAATACCAAATCAACCCCTAGAACCTATTCCCTATGCACTTGTGTAGACCAGAAAGGATTTGATTGTACGGTGAAACTTCCACCTAGCCTATCAGAGGGCAAGTTGGAGCTATTGACATATTGATTACACCTGTCAAATCCACTCAGATCTCCACACTCTAAAAATAAAAGGTTCTTGGAGTATCTTTTAGGGGTTCTTCAAATTGAAACTGTGGGGGAACCCATATAAGTTCTTCGAAGAACCCTTTAAAATTATTCTTCAAAGAACCCCTCTTAATGGATCCTCAAAGAACCTTTTGAAGAACCTTTGGGGGTACATTTTTTAACTACCCCCCCACCCCTTTTATTATAATTATTATTAATAATAATAATACGCATATAAATAACAACAATAACACACTATTTTAGTTGTCAGTGTTTATGATTTTAGTGCCAAAGCAGAATAAAAAAATCTAAATATGAGGTAAACTCCCAGCAGAGCCCAAAGTCCAATGTGTATATCCTCTGTCATGTTGATGTTAATGTGTTGATGTTCTCCTTATCCATAGCCAGAATGATTTTGCAGTGTATGGTGATCGAACAGGTTTCCTGTTATATTCATCAGAGGTGTAGGGAGGGTGAAGTCTGTGAATCCAAAAAATAGCAATTATACAATGTTTAATAAAACAGTATTCATACCTTGGTTTTTGTGGTGAATGTGAATGAAAAAAACTGTTTCGATAATGGTTGTCATACACGTACCTTGTCCATAATGTAGAGGCCCATGGGATTTTCATTGAAGAGGTAGGGGAGGAGGATGGTACATTTGATCTGCATAACATACCAATACCAATTGGCATACTGTCACACCCTGGCCTTAGTTATCTTTGTTTTCATTATTATTTTAGTTAGGTCAGGGTGTGACATGGGGAATGTATGTGTTTTGGTTTGTCTAGGGGTTTGTACGTTTAATGGGTCAGTGTCTTGTCTAGGTGTTTGTATGTCTATGGCTGCCTAGATTGGTTCTCAATTAGAGGCAGCTGTGGTTTATTGTCTCTGATTGAGAGCCATATTTAAGGCAGCCATAGGCATTTGGGTTTTGTGGGTAATTGTCTATGTTGAACGTTAGTAGCTTGTGTGTGCACTTTCGTTTATAGCTTCACGGTCATTTGTTTGTTTTGTTAGTTTTTGTTGTAAGAGTGTTTAGTTTCGTGTTACGTCTTCGTCAAAATAAAAGGAAGATGTATTTCTCACACGCTGCGCCCTGGTCCTCTCTCTCACCGCAAGACGATCGTGACACATACCTTTGTATGCCTCCTCATCTATATACCTGCAGACACAGACACAAAAGTGAGCAATTCAGTCATCTGCACCCAGTACAGCTAGCCTGACCTCTTTGTTGATTGATAACCATTGAATTGTGTCAATTTTCACAAATATGAAAAGGTAGATGGTATCATCATAAAATAATATAAATTAAGATCAAACAAGGGACTAACCTTACCTTAAATGTAGGAGATTTAAAAATAAAAAAAATCAGTTAACTGCCTGCACCTGCTGTCCATTCAAATTCAAATCCAAATGTTTCAGTTGGGCAAGTACAGTAGGCTCCTGCAAGAAACCTCACCAACTAAGGAGGTTCCTAGATGAACTCCACCTCCTATGAGGTTCTTGGAAGAACCTTTTGGGGTTAATTTCAGAGCCAAGAACCCTAAGGTTCTTCAAAGAACTTTGAGGATCTTAGAAGAACCCTCGTTGAACCCCGAATTTTGCATAGGGTCGATTTGGGATTGGGCCATACACCACTTCCAAGACCCAGTTCACTACATGCAGAGGCAAGACACCATTTGGGGGGAAGGGATTGAATGTTGCAGAGTGGTAATAAAGTGACCTTAAATTATGAAGTGATAGTATTCAAATGTAGAAAGAAGTGGAAGGCGCGCAACCAATGTGAGTCAAGGTGCAACTAAAACATTTTACCATAACTGAAAGGAAAGGGGTAACGCCGCTCACCATTATATTTGTTTTTATTTTATTTAAACAACTACTAAAAGCAGGGGTTGGAACCAAAATTAGTTTTCAAACTTTTAGTTCTGAACAGAAGCACTTTTTTTTTTGTTCAATTGCCACTGTTCCAACCAGCAAGATACAGTTCTGAACCAGTTCGAAACAAAACAAAGTACTGGCTTATATCGTTCATTTCTTTTCCTTTTTTAACCTTTCAAATCAACAGTTTTTTTTCTCCATTTTAGCTAATTAAATTAGGCTACTTAACCAATCAGTGCAGATAGAGTAGGCAAGATATTTGTTCACATGCACACTGGACAGACAAGTGTAGCCTATGGCGCCAGATAGAACTGAAATTTTGCGGGTGGGGAGAGAGCGAGAGAGGGTTGAGGAGAAGTCTTGAAGCACTGGACATTTTGTTATGACATGCATCATCTGAATTAGGTCCACAGAATTACAGTGCATTTGGATAGTATTAAGACCACTTTACTTTTTCCACATTTTGTTATGTTACAGCCTTATTCTAAAATTGATTAAATAATTTTTTCCCTCATCAATCTACACACAATAACACAATCCCTGCCGCTGAAAAACATCCCCACAGCATGATTCTGCCACCACCATGCTTTACCGTAGGGATGGTTCCAGGATTCCTCCAGACATGATGCTTGGCATTCAGGACAAAGAGTTCAATCTTGGTTTCATCAGACCAGATAATCTTGTTTTTCATGGTCTGAGAGTCTTTAGGTGCTATTCGGCAAACTCGAAGGGGGCTTTCATGTGCCTTATACTGAGGAGTGGCTTCCATCTGGCCACTCTACCATAAAGGCCTGATTGGTGGAGTGCTGCAGAGATGGTTGTTCTTCTGGAAGGTTCTCCCATCTCCACAGAGGAACTCTAGAGCTCTGTCAGAATGACAATTGGGTTCTTGGTCACCTGCCTGACCAAGGCCCTTCTCCCCCGATTGCTCAGTTTGGCCGAGCGGCAAGCTTTAGGAAGAGTCATTGTGGTTCCAAACTTCTTCCATTTAAGAATGATGGAGGCCACTGTGTTCTTGGCAACCTTCAATGCGGCAGAAATTTTTTGGTACCCTTCCCCAGATCTGTGCCTCGACACAATCCTGTCACGGAGCTCTACGGATAATTCCTTCGACCTCATGACTTGTTTTTCCTCTGACATGCACTGTCAACTGTAGGACCTTGTATAGACAAGTGTGTGCCTTCCAAATAATGTCCAATAATTTTTATTTACCACAGGTGGACTCCAATCAAGTTGTAGAAACATCTCAAGGATGATCAATGGAAACAGGATGCACCTGATCTCAATTTCGAGTCTCATAGCAAAGGGTCTGAATACTTATGTAAATAAGGTATTTCTGTTTTTAATTGTATTAATTTGTAAAAATGTCGAAAAACCTGTTCCCGCTTCGTCATAATGGGGTATTGTGGGTAGATTGCTGAGGATAATTATTATTTATTTTTTTAGAATAAGGCTGTAACATAACAAAATGTGGAAAAAGTCAAGGGGTCTGGATACTTTCTGAAGGCACTGTATAATAATGAATATTATCAAATCCATATCAATGATAACATAACAAGGGTGGCCTAATTTCTGTTGCAGATTTTCTGAAATTGAAATGCAAAATTGTGGTTCTTGAAGTATTCTAAGGTTATTAGGTTGAATATAGGATACATGATTGATGATTTTTTCCACAATGTCTTTTTCCACAATGTTGGCCTTCAAATGTGTTTTCTATAGACATAATAATTGTCGGATTGTCGGAAACAAATTTGAACTTAAATCGCCAAAGATGTGTCTCTAATTCTGTAGCATTGTCACGTCATGTGTATAGGTGGCAGGGAAGTCAGGCGCAGGAGAATCAAACTTGGTATGAATGGAGTAGTTTAATAGCTTAAAAAACACAACTCCAAAACCATCGTACATAATAAAAGCAAAGTGGGTACGAGGACCCGTCGCGCACCAATACAAACTTCACGAGCATGCAAAACAAACAATCTCTGACAAGGACATGAGGGGAAACAGAGGGTTAAATACACAACAGGTAATGAATGGGATTGGAACCAGGTGTGTAGGGAGACAAGACAAAACAAAACCAATGGAAAATGAAAAATGGATCAATGATGGCTAGAAGACCGGTGACGTCGCCCGCCGAGCACCGCCCGAACAAGGAGAGGCATCGACTTCGGCAGAAGTCGTGACAAGCATATACTAGAAAAACATTTAAAAGTATGTAATACAGCCAAATGTGTCTTTCCAATCACAAACTTGGGCGGAATAGAACTATTACGTTTTTAGAAATAGTACTCATGCAAGAGGCGCATCTCCACACTTCGCACTAGAAACTTTTTCCATTACTAAAAACATATTTTTTCTATATGCCTTTTTCAGATTGACTCCACTGTTCGATTACTTAGCCTAAAAGTTAGCTCACAGGTTTCAGGGTATGTTAATGGGGGAGAAGAAGGGAAGAAAGCAGGAGCAGCAGCATGCCGCATGAGGTGCGCGTTGACAGGGTCACCAGCTACAACTCGGGACAACATAATTGGAGCCGCCAATGAATTACCTCGTACCCCTCCACATCGACTCGGTACTGGTAGCACTTGTATATAGCCAAGTTATCGTTACTCATTGTGTATTTATTATAACTTTTATTTTTACATGTATTACTTTTCTATTATTTCTCTATTTTCTTTCTCTCTGCATTGTTGGTAAGGGAAGAGGTCCCTGAACCAATAGTTGGTTGTATTTACTAAAGTAATATGGGGTGGAAGCTATTGGAGTTTTATGGAAGTATTTTGTATTTAAAGCCCATTTGCATTCATAGAAAATAACCAAAATCATAAAATACTAACTAATTGCTGTAGATTGTACAGAGGAGGCCCCTGAATCAATAACAGTTGGCACTATTCAGGCCAAAAAGATCATCAAGGACATCAACCACCCGAGCCATGGCCTGATCACCCCGTTATCATCCAGAAGGCGAGGTCAGTACAGGTAGAACAAAGCTGGCTTCTATATCAAGGCCATCACACTGTTAAATAGCCATCACTAGCCGGCTTCCACCAAGTACCCTGACCTTATTTTTTTACGAAACTGAACAGCAAAAACAAGGGATGTAACTTGTTCGCTATCGTCAGCTGATTTAGAATATGATATTACTATCATCCTGGCATGTTCCTCGAAGAGGTATTGACGAGAAAAGTCTGAATCTTTAATATTAAGCCAGTGGTGTGTATTCATGGATGCCAAGGGAAGCCAGGCTTCCCCCCAAAATGTTTCAATAATTAAAAAATAAATTATATAAAATGTATCTTTTGTCTCTGTGCTTCATAAAAACAACACCCCTCTCTGTATGTGTAGCCCATCTATCTGATGCTGTCTTGTCAAAAATAGTATGACATTGTTGCCACCTGTATCATTGAATGCAAGGGAAGCCAGCAGCATTTGGCATTCCTTGATTAAAAAAAAGTGTAATAGCCAATCAGCGTTGACCTAAACCAGAGAGTAAGAGGAAGCGAGAGGCCCAACTCGGCGGAAAATCTTTCTGTCTGTCCCTCGTTTATCAACCAACCGTACAATCTAATCCGACTGTAAAATAGCCTTGTGGTCATTTTCACGCAAAGATGTGTATTTATCAATGTGAATGTGATCGTTTGGTGTGCACAAAACCCAAGTCTGCTCTGAGCTGGGTGTACACCGTTTTACAGGTGAACAAGTGGTGCTGGTTTTGGAATACATGGTAAAATAGAACATGATTGTCAAAGTACATAATAGACTAATAACTGGGTTTGATAAATAAACAAGATTAGGGACCAATCAGAGAGCAGGGTTATGATGATGTCATTATGAAAGGACCAATCAGAGCAGGGTTATAATGATGTCATTATGAAAGGACCAATCACAGAGCAGGGTTATGACCATCCCATTATGAATGGACCAATCAGAGAGCAGAGTTTTGACGATGTCATTATCACATAAATATAATTAATCTGTCTTTATTTCAGTTAAAATCAACAAACATAGTAAACAAACAGCAAAATGTGTGTATATCTAAAGACAACTTGGATAGAGTATAATGCATTGAAAAGTGACACATAGCCTACTATGGGGGTAATATTTTTAGGGTGGATGTAACCTATCTATAGATGTAGCCTCTGTCTGTGCAGTAGACTGTTAGCACAGGGCAGGCAGGAGAACTGTTGAGGGTTCTGGATGCACTGGAGGATCATCAGAGTTCTGCGAGGAGACATGAAGATTCAAAATAACAATGTGCACTACCGTGTTCAGGGTTCTGTTCACTTTCCCAAAATTCCCAAGTTTTCCAGAAATCCTGGTTGGATGTTTCCCAGAATCAGGATTGAACTAGAAAAAGACATTTCCCAAGGAAAATGTGTCTGCTTGCTAATCTTAAAGTGTTCATGCTTGTGAAATAGTAGTGTCAGTGACTGCAGTAATGGTAGTAGTAGTAATAGTAGTAATAGGGTTGTCATAAACAATGGGTTACTTAAAGTGAGTTATTTTGGGGTGGTTTGTAGGTGTAGTTATTGAAGTGGGTTATAGTGGGTTAGTATAGTAGGCTAGCGGGAGTACTATAGCATCTTAAGCCATATCATGTTTTTTTAAGCTCTCAAAATGTTTTAGTTTGAACATTATGATAGTTCTGTGGCAGAGACTTCAGTTTGGAATGTTGAAGCCTCCATACCGCCATTGAAATGAATGGGGATACAACAAACTTTATAGATTATGAAGTATGAAGGCTTCCAAAAAGCGGTGTTGAGACAATCTAAGTTGAGTCAGTCTGCACAACATTGGGGCGGTGTTTGTAGCTGGAACGGATCAAGGCAGCGGCAAATATTTGTTTTGCCTTTGAAGTCTATGGAGCTTTTATCCTAATTTAAAACGGTTATAGTCCAAAAAGTACAAATAGCATCAACAATCTTTTGACACGCAATCTACAATGAACAAAAAGATAAACGCAACATCCAACAATTTTTATTTTTTTACTGAGTTACAGTTGAAAGTAAATTGAAACAAATTCATTAGGTAGGCCCTAATCTATGGATTTGACATGACTGGGCATAGGCCCACCCACTTGGGAGCCCACCCACTGAGGAGCCAGGTGTGGTTACACGTGGTCTGTGATTGTGAAACCGGTTGGATGTACTGCTAAATTATCAAAAATTATGTTGGAGGCGTCTTATGGTAGAGAAATTAACATTGAATTATCTGGCAACAGATGTGGTGGATATTCCTGCAGGCTCCCTCAAAACTTGAGACATCTTGTATTGTGTGACAAAAGTATACATTTTTGAGTGGTCTTTTATTGTCCCCAGCACAAGGTGGAGCTGTGTAATGATCATGCTGTTTAATCAGCTTCTTGATATGCCACACCTGTCAGGTGGATGGATTATCTTGGCATAGGAGAAATGCTCACAGAGTTGTAAACATATTTGTGCACAACACTTTTGAGAAACCAGATTTTTGTGTGTGTGGAACATTTCTGGGATATTTTATTTAATTTTACAAGTTGAGTCAGTCTGTAACATGTCAAAGTTGGTTTGGTCTTTGTAGCTTTAACAGTTCAAGAACAGTGGAACATCCAAATGGCGTTTCTAGCTTTAAAGGTTGAAGACTAGTTACAGTCCAAACTTTTACCATGTTAACCTATGCCAATTGAAATGCATTGAGATTTATGCAAATATGGTTGTAGTGTCAAAAATAATCAGTAGTATCCCCCAATTTTTTTTCAAGCAAAAGTCTCATGGTAACGTGTGCGCTGGGAGTCGGGAAGCAAGTTCAGGGAGTGAATAATTTCATAAATGAACGAAACATAATACAAAACAAGAAACACGAACAACGCACAGACATCAAACTGAAACAGAGAGGGAGCACACGTGACAGTATCCCCTCCCCGACACGTGGCTCCAGCCGCAGGACACCGACCAAAATGACGATCCCGGGGATCAGGAGCGGACCGCTCACCTCTGCTAAGGTGCAAGAAACCTGACGATCCGGCTGAGGCGTGAGAGCCTGATGAGCCGGCTGAGACCTCCCTGGTTGCCTTGGTCGAGGCACGGGAACCTGTTCACCTAGCTGAGGCATGGGAGCCTATCGAGCACGCTGAAGCATAGGAGTCTATCCGAACCCGCTGACGCATCACAGCCTGTCTATCCCGCTGAGGTATGGAAACCCGTCGAGCCATCAAAGGCAGGAGAACCCGTCGAACCCGCCGAGGTATGGAAACCCGTCGAGCCAGCAAAGGCAGGGGAACCCGTCGAACCCGCCGAGGTATGGAAACCCGTCGAGCCAGCAAAGGCAGGGGAACCCGTCGAACCCGCCGAGGTATGGAAACCCCTTCGAGCCAGCAAAGGCAGGGGAACCCGTCGAACCCGCCGAGGTATGGGAATCCTACAAACCGGCTTAGGCCTCCCAGGTAGCTCCGGTTCTGACTCCCGGACCAGACATCACCTCCAACACAAAAACCAAAAAAACTCTGATGCTTCCCTTTGGTGAGGCGTCATTCTGTAACGTGTGCGCTGGGAGTCGGAAAGCAAGTTCAGGGAGTGAATAACATAATACAAAACAAGAAACATGAACAACGCACAGACATGAAACTGAAACAGAAACAATGACACCTGGGGAAGGAACCAAAAGGAGTGACATATATAGGGCAGGTAATCAAGGAGGTGACGGAGTCCAGGTGAGTGTCATTATGTGCTGATGCGCGTAACGATGGTGACAGATGTGGCCATAATGAGCAGCCTGGTGACCTAGAGGCCGGACAGGGAGCACACATGACAATCAGTGGTAGTCTGAACGTTTTAAAATTGCTTTGGTGTTGGTAGCTTTTACGGTTTTGGCGCTAGAGGTTCCAGCAGATGGCAAATAATAATAATAAGTACGAACAGTTTCTAAAGTTTGCTTTGCTTTCAGCAAGCATACCTAATAAGCAGGAATACTCAGGATTTCTGGAAAACTAGAAAGTTACCGAAATGTTCAAAACAAATTGTGTTTTAGTGAAGTAGGAAGTGATGAAAAGGTGATGTGACTTACAGGTCACTGTCTGTGCAGGTCCAGCGGAACCCTCTGGTCTGTAGGACATTGATCAAATCCACAATGGAACCCTGAGTGCAGGATTCTCTAAAGGAGGAGAGAACGAGGATACATAAAGTACATAACATATAATATTTCTAAAGGTTGTTGTATTGTAGACAAACCATTTGTATCCGATGCAACTTGACAATAACATAATTTGCATGACATTTGCATAGATAAACTTATTTTGTGTTGATATTGAAAGATATGCCCAGTTCGTAACTTGGGTGTTTATCTAGGGTTCGTTCCAAATGGCACCCTATTCCCAATGTGGTGCATTACTTTTGACCAGGGCCCAACGGGCTCTATGTAGGGAATAGAGTGTCATTTGGGACGCATTCCTAGTCATTCTCACATGAAGGGTCCCTCCAGGTTGGCCACCACCTTGATGTTGACATGATCCACCATTCTGGGGTTCAGGCTGTCCAGCTCCACACCCCCAAACATGCTACAACAAGATGAAAAGGACCAGAGTGAAACAATCACTACCACTGTTAGACCACTATGTACTGTCAGTGGCTGTCACGTCTTCGCCTTACCTTTTCCTGTTGAAAGCATTCTCTATGGATCCATTGAGCAGCACTGTGATGTTGCCACATGCCGCTGCAGCAAACTGGCAAACATACAGAGATGAGGCAATCATAGCCAGACATAGTCCACAATATACAGTAGACATGTCATGCCGTCACCCAGTATCTCAAAATCACAAGGCATATCCCTACCACAAAAATATTGCCATGAGATTAGTGGCATTCATGTAATTTAGGCTACCATTTTGTGAGTGAGCTTACGTTTTGTGAGGCTTGTCTCCACAAGGAATAGACAGGATGGTTTACACACGTTGACCAGTCTGGGCAAGAGTTGAAATCAAAGCCTAACAAAGAGAAACACATGAAGGAGCTTCATAAGAAAGAGACAGCCATTTTTTACATAGAAAAACCACCCCATAGACAAAGTCAATGATATCTGCTGTGAAGAGTACGTTATCCTTCTAAGGAAAAGGAAAGTAATTCTCCTTGTTTGATTCGTGTGCAGAGCAGGAGGGGGATCTCTCCGGTGCAAAATTGGAAGAGTTTACCACAGAGATGGGGGTGTAACACATGGTGTTCTGATACAGCTGCACTACACAACACCCCATGTGTGCGATATCCCCCATTCTGTCTCAACTTCCTGTAAGCACTGATCCAAACATTACATCTGTGGTCAACCACAGAGCCCCAGCCTGTCATATTGTGACCTCTCTCCTCATCAGGGGCTTCGGAGTGATGACTTGGCACCCACTGGAACAACTGTTCCTTCAGTTCTTTTGGGAACAATGTGAAGAAAAGAATCATAACTCTCTCTCTCTCTCTCTCAGACCATGATGAATCCTACCTCTGTCTTTCTCTTCCTGTCCGCACCAGATGAGGTCATTGAACATGTATCCCACCAGCGTGTCCTCCAGGGTCCAGAAACGACGTGTTACAGCTGCATAGCTGTGCATCAGCTCCCTGGTCTTACTCCAGAACAGCAACTACAAAAACCACAAGGGCAACAAGCACAAACCAGATACTAGATATCAGAGGAATCATACAGTAGATACTCAATAAATCAAAGATACTCAAAAACACAACACAGTCAGTTACATCCTCAGAGGATTCAGGGCCCGTATTCATAAAGTGTCACAGGGTAGGAATGCTGATCTAGGATCAGGTCCTACCTGTCTCGGATAAGAATCCAGCGCTGCCATGGTGATACTCACCTTACCACATGTCAGAGTCTGTGGTGTGGCATGGAACATCCTTTTGTAGTCCTTAATCTTCACATTACAGCGAGACTTCCTCATTACAGCCTCCTCAAACTCCCTCCAGATCTCCTCACAGTCATAGCTACAGTAACACACACAGCACTTTTACCTACAGTACCAGTCAAAAGTTTGGACACACCTACTCATTCCAGGGTTTTCCTTTATTTTTTACTATTTTCTACATTGTAGAATAATAGTGAAGACATCAAAACTATGAAATAACACATATGGAATCATGTACTATGAAATAACACATATGGAATCATGTAGTAACCAAAAAAGTGTTAAACAAATCAATTTTAGATTCTTCAAAGTAGCCACCCTTTGCCTTGATGACAGCTTTGCACACTCTTGGAATTATCTCAACCAGCTTCATGAGGTAGTCACCTGGAATGCATTTCAATTAACAGATCTGCCTTGTTAAAAGTTAATTTGTGGAATTGATTTCCTTTTTAATGCTTTTGAGCCAATCAGTTGTGTTGTGACATGGTAGGGTTGGTATACAGAATATAGCCCTATTTGGTAAAAGACCAAGTTCCTATTATGGCAAGAACAGCTCAAATAATCAATGAGAAATGACAGCCAATCATTACTTTAAGACATGAAGGTCAGTCAAGCCAGAAAATTCCAGGAACTTTAAAGTTTCAAGTGCAGTCGCAAAAAACATCAAGTGCAATGATGAAACTGACTCGCATGAGGACTGCCACAAGAAAGGAAGACCCAGAGTTACCTCTGCTGCAGAGGATAAGTTCATTTGAGTTAACTGCACCTTAGATTGCAGCCCAAATAAATGCTTCACAGAGTTCAAGTAACAGACACCTCTCAACATCAACTGTTCAGAGGAGACTGCATGAATCAGGCCCTCATGGTCGAATTGCTGCAAAGAAACCACTGCTAAAGGACACCAATAATAAGAAGAGACTTGCTTGGGCCAAGAAACACGAGCAATGGACATTAGACCAGTGGAAATCTGTCCTTTGGTCTGATGAGTACAAATTTGAGATTTTTGGTTCCAACTGCTTTGTCTTTCTGAGACACGGAGTAGGTGAACGGATGATCTCTGCATGTGAGGTTGCCACCGTGAAGCATGGTATAGGAAGTGTGATGGTGTGGGGGTGCTTTGCTGGTGACACTGTCGGTGATATATTTAGAATTCAAGCACACTTAACCAGCATGGCTACAGCATTCTGCAGCGTTCTGCAGTGATATTCCATCCAATCTGGTTGGCGCTTAGTGAGACTATCATTTGTTTTTCAACAGGACAATGACCCAACATACCTCCAGGCTGTGTAAGGGCAAATTGACCAAGAAGGAGAGTGATGGAGTGCTGCATAAGATGACCTGGCCTCCACAATCACCTGACCTCAACCCAATTGAGGTTTGGGATGAGTTGGACCGCAGAGTGAAGGAAAAGCAGCTAACAAGTGCTCAGCATATGTGGGAACTCCTTCAAGACTATTGGAAAAGCATTCCAGGTGAAGCTGGTTGAGATAATTCCAAGAGTGTGCAAAGCTGTCATCAAGGCAAAGGGTGGCTACTTTGAAGAATCTAAAATTGATTTGTTTCACTTTTTTGGTTACTACATGATTCCATATGTGTTATTTTATAGTTTTGATGTCTTAAATATTATTCTACAATGTAGAAAATAGTACAAATGAAGAAAATCCTTGAATGAGTAGGTGTGTCCAAATTTTTGACTGGTAATGTATATCTAATCATAGATAACATTAAAAAAAATATGTCATGTTGAGAACATGTTGCATATAATGAAATAAGATCCCTTACGAAAAAACCACATGAATTTCACGTAATCACGTGATCTCATGTGATTTTATGTGAAGTTAATGTGATAACATGTGACAACATGATCTCATGTGAAATAAATGGACAACATGCGGATGCAAAAAACATGTAGTCGGACACGAGCTCTGCTGTACTATAGGGCAGCCCCCCACACCTCTCTGATTCAGACACATTTCATTTGTACAACTGACTAGGTATCCCCCTTTCCCCTTATAGAGTTTAGTTTGGGTTAAGTTGGGTCTCTCTCTCTCCCTCTCCCCTTTTTTCTTTTCCGCTCTCCTCACTCTCTCCCCCTTGAGGTAGATATCAAGTGATCTGGAGCAGTACTCGCAATAGTTTTCCACTTCTACTTTCTTAACAGCAAGCATCATAAAACATTATGACACGGTCATAACCATGTCATAATATGTCTTAACAGCTGACATAACTTGTCATAACCTGTCATAATACTGTTGTGACATATATTGCATTATTTTATGGCTGGTTATGACACCTACATAAGAGTGTCAAATCCCACAAAACCTACCACACAAGGCGAAGCATTGTAGATTACACCATAGCCTACTTGAAAACTTCATGTGTATGTTATATAACATTTTCTGATATGTACCATATTCAATTATTGTAATTGTGCACACATTGATGTCAGACATGTACCTACTGTACCCCAATGCTCTGATGCTGATGACTGGGATGAATGCAGGAGCAAATTTCAGGAGCAGGACAAGACACTATCTTTTTGAGTGATGACTGACATATGGCCATGCTCGTGATAGGCCTATCTGGCTGATATGATTATGGTGGTCATAATTCTTCTTGACAGAATCAAAAAGTGTATTTTTTTTGTCCAAGTAAAACGACACAGGATGGTCATAATACTTCATGACAGTGTTTGCTAATTGACATCATTTGAGTCAATTGGAGGTGTACCTTTGGATGTATTTCAAGGCCTACCTTCAAACTCAGTGCCTCTTTGCTTGACATCATGGGAAAATCAAAAGAAATCAAAAGAAATCAGAATTTTTTTTGTAGACCTCCACAAGTCTGGTTCATCCTTGGGAGCAACTTTCAAACGCCTGAAGGTACCACGTTCATCTGTACAAACAAAAGTACGCAAGTATAAACACCATGGGACCACGCAGCTGTCATACCGCTCAGGAAGGAGACACGTTCTGTCTCCTAGAGATGAACGTACTTTGGTGCAAAAAGTGCAAATCAATCCCAGAACAACAGCAAAGGAACTTGTGAGGATGCTGGAGGAAACAGGTACAAAAGTATCTATATCTGTTACGCTCGTCGTTGGAATGAGACCAAGGTGCAGCGTGGTAGGCGAACATCTTACTTTTATTTAAAATGAACACCAAAAAAACAACAAAATACAAAAACGAACGTAAAGTTCTGCAGGCTATACAGCAACTAACAAAATCAAGATCCCACAACTGAAGGGGGAAAAAGGGCTGCCTAAGTATGATCCCCAATCAGAGACAATGATAAACAGCTGCCTCTGATTGGGAACCATACTAGGCCAACAAAGAAATAGAAACATAGATTTGCCCACCCAAGTCACACTCTGATCTAACCAAATAGAGAATAAAAAAGGCTCTCTAAGGTCAGGGCGTGACAATATCCACAGTAAAACTAGTCATATATTGACATAACCTGAAAGGCCACTTAGCAAGGAAGAAGCCACTTCTCTAAAACCGCCATAAAAAGCCAAACTACGGTTTGCAACTGCACATCGGGACAAAGGTGGTACTTTTTGAAGAAATGTCCTCTGGTCTGATGAAACAAAAATATAACTGTTTGGCCCTAATGACCATCGTTATGTTTGGAGGAAAAAGGGCGAGGCTTGCAAGCCGAAGAACACCATCCCAACTGGGAAGCACGGGGTTGTCAGCATCATGTTGTGGGGGTGCTTTGCTGCAGGAGGGACTGGTGCACTTCACAAAATAGATGGCATCATGAGGCAGGATAATTATGTGGATATATTGAAGCAACATCTCAAGACATCAGTCAGGAAGTTAAAGCTTGGTCGCAAATGGGTCTTCCAAATGGACAATGACCCCAAGCATACTTCCACAGTTGTGGCAAAATGGCTTAAGGACAACAAAGTCAAGGTATTGGAGTGGCCATCACAAAGCCCTGACCTCAATCCCATAGAAGATTTGTGGGCAGAACTGAAAAAGCGTGTGCAAGCAAGAAGGCCTACAAATCTGACTCAGTTACACCAGCTCTGTTAGGAGGAATGGGCTAAAATTCACCCAACTTATTGTTGCGTGAATTTAAACAATTTAAAGGCAATGCTACCAAATACTAATTGAGGGTATGTAAACTTCTGACCCACTGGGAATGTGATGAAAGAAATAAAAGCTTAAATAAATATTTCTCCCTGCTATTATTCTGACATTTCACATTCTTAAAATAAAAAGTGATGATTCTAATTGACCTAAGACAGGGAATTTTTACCCGGATTAAATGTCAAGAATTGTGAAACCCTGAGTTTACATGCATTTGGCTAAGGTGTATGTAAACTTCCGACTTCAACTGTATATATGCATTCGTGAAATGGTAGGTGCTTTGTGTTTGTTTTGCATGGCCACTGATGTGATTGATTTGCGGTATAATTACATTGAAGTGGAAGGTGGCGAGATGACATGTCCTTTTAACAAATTGACGTCTGGTTTCACGAGGTTATTGTCATTCATTGTACATTTGTACGTATTGCGCAATTTTTTTAGCTACTGTAACCATGTTTTCAGACTTGCTTCGAACTTTGCCTGCTTTGATAGAGTCATAAGAGTAAAAATTAACCACCATAACTCCGTACCGAAACAGGAAGTACTTTAAAGGCTCATTGCTAGAGGTTGACGAAAACCCACACGCGAAGGATGTATTGACTTTTAGGCCGGGTTTCTGTACAGCACTTCGAGATATTAGCTGATGTACCAAGGGCTATATAAAATAAACTTGATTTGATTTGATTTGATTGACTGTGACTGTGACTGTCAACCCCATTTCTTATTCAGTAATGGAGGTACAGTGAAACTTTTATGTTTTATGAGCACTTGCATTGCACCGCTGTGATCATTCCAATGAAGATGAAGGGTAATTGAATGAATAAATCAAGTGTGAGCACACTGAAGCAGTTTGCACTCAGCGTTCATGACACAGGCAAACAAACAAACACACACACACACACACACACACACACACACACACACACACACACACACACACACACACACACACACACACACACACACACAGAGGAAGTGCCTGGACACAGCCCTTAGCTGTGGGATATTGGCCATATATCACAACACCCCAAGGTGCTTTATTGCTATTATAAACTGGTTACCACGTAATTAGAGCAGTAAAAATACATGTTTTTAATACAAGTGGTATTCGGTCTGATATACTATGGTGTCAGACAATCAACATTCAGAGCTCGAACACCCCCAGTTTATAATTAAGCCATTAGGCACAAGGCGGTGTGGTATATGGCCAATATACCATGGCTAAGGGCTGTTCTTATGCACGACGCAATGCGGAGTGCCTGGATACAGCCCTTAGCCATGGTATATTGGCAATAACCACAAACCCCAAAGGTACCATATTGCTATTATAAAATGTTTACCAATGTAAATAGAGCAGTAAAAATAAATGTTTTGTCATACCCATGGTATACGGTCTGATATGCCATGGCTGTCACCCAATCAGCATTCAGGGCTCGAACCACCCCGTTTATAATTAAACATACCACAGCATTATTGAATACTCGCTTCTGATTGGTTAAAAGGGCATTCTAGAATGGACATTAAAACCAGATAACTGGACAGTTCGAAAAGATATCGGGACACCTTGCAATCATTACGCAATAAGCGCCTACATATGCAAACCGTACTTGCTACAAAGTTACAGAATGCTAAACCAACAACCACACAAAACGGAATTAGATACATTGTAAATGCAGGTCCTACGAGGAACAAACTTTGCTAGCAGACTTTCATTGATTTGTTTTTGCAGAGACGTATTTTTTGGGGAGCGTCTGACGACTTAACGTGGTGAGTGATGAACAAGAATGTATCTGGTCCCTACTGTTGCAGTCATGACACAAGTGGCGCTATGCTGTCAAATACTTCCATGTTTCTAGTTTGACCAGCTGTTTTCAGCAACTGATATTTTTTAATTTGGTTGTCATATAGACAGGTTTGCTAGCAACAAACAATTGTTAAAATTTCGAGCCTAGTGTTGGATATACAATGCGATCTCCTCATTATGAAGTGTTGAGTGTCCTGACGAGAAGGAAAACTTTTCTACCTATGCTAGGCAAAATCAGCCATTATCAGCTCATTGTTATGGATGTATCCAAATGAATGTCAACAGAAAACAGCTACTTTGCTGTTACTCTACCTGCAAAGGTTGTGACTGTGTTAGCCGTAGCTAGCTGGCTAACAAGGGATAAGAACGTTGCCATGGAACATAAAAAACGAATGGTTGGGTCGCGTCCATAAATATCGAACTAAACGAATGAATGACTGGGAATGTATGAATTCACTTATAAAGATGAAAATATCAAAAACAACAAAACAGTATTTCTACCGGTAAAGTAAATGTGCTTTCATATTGTTTTCTCTCTTTCTTTTTTTCTCTCTCTCTCTCTCAGAGGACCTGAGCCCTAGGACCATGCCTCAGGACTACCTGGCATGATGAATCCTTGCTCTTCCCAGTCCACCTGGCCGTGCTGCTGCTCCAGTTTCAACTGTTCTGCCTGCGGCTATGGAACCCTGACCTGTTCACTGGACGTGCTACCTGTCCCAGACCTGCTGTTTTCAACTCTCTAGAGAAACAGGAGCGGTAGAGATACTCTTAATGATCGGCTATGAAAAGCCAACTGACATTTACTCTTGAGATTATGAATTGTTGCCCCTCGACAACTACTGTGATTATTATTATTTGACCATGCTGGTCATTTATGAACATTTGAACATCTTGGCCATGTTCTGTTATAATCTCTACCCGGCACAGCCAGAAGAGGACTGGCCACCCCTCATAGCCTGGTTCCTCTCTAGGTTTCTTCCTAGGTTTGGCCTTTCTGGGAGTTTTTCCTAGCCACCGTGGCCTTCTACACCTGCATTGCTTGCTGTTTGGGGTTTTAGGCTGGGTTTCTGTACAGCACTTTGAGATATCAGCTGATGTAAGAAGGGCTATAAAAATACATTTGATTAGATTTTTCTTTGGCAACTGTAAGCAATTGTATTTTATTGTTAGCCTGCAATACTTTATTATAAAAGGTGGCTATTTTGTGGCTACTATGTTCCACAAACACTTTTTCACATGTGAAATCATGTTATTTTCCACATGTGAAATCATGTGGTTTTCCATAAGGGATTCTATGTTAGAAATGCATTTGATTTGTCAAGACACTAAGTCGGTCAAACTGCCTACTTTTTCATGTCTTAGCCACACTTTACCTGGAATTAGGGCAAACTAGTGTTATGTAGCTGTAACATCGACCAATCACAATGTGTTTCAGGTTAGGTGTCGTCCCCATCTCAGCTCTCAAACCATCAGTGCAGAACAGGACAATGACAAACCCTGATGAAAGAAATAACACAAGTACAATACCTCTGAATGTATTCATCAATGTCTATAAAGGTGTTCTTTCACTCAGGTTATGGAGGGACTATAGAAAATAACTCACATAATATGAGCATGTGGAATATGCTAGAGGTCGACGAAGACTTCTGAAAGGTCATGGTGTTCAGAGCTCATGGATGGAGCTCTCCAAGGTACGCCCCAGACCCCTCTTACTTTCAGAGTTAGGCCCTGTCACTGTCAATAGAGAAAGAAAGAGTGAGTGAGTAACGAAGTGTGTGTATGTGTGTGCACGTGCTTGGTGACATCAATTGACATCAAGAGTGTGAACTCAATGGAGAGACCAACTCAGTGTTATCACCAAATCAAATCAAACTTTATTTGACACATGCCCCGAATACAACAAGTGTAGACAGTGCAGTTCAAGAAGAAGAAAATATTTGCCAAGTAGTCTAAAATAAAAAGTAATAATAAAACGTAACACAATAAGAATAACGAGGCTATATACAGGGGGCACCGGTACCGAGTCAGTGTGCGTGGGTACAGGCTAGTTGAGGTAATCTGTACATGTAGGTGGGGGCGAAGTGACTATGCATAGGTAACTAACAAACAGCGAATAGCAGCAGTGTACAAGAGGGGGGAGACTCTTATTATAATTTCATGCTCTCTCTCTGTGTGTGTGTGTGTGTGTGTGTGTGTGTGTGTGTGTGTGTGTGTGTGTGTGTGTGTGTGTGTGTGTGTGTGTGTGTTTGCATGCTTGGTGACCTCAAGTGTGAGGTAAAAGAAGAGATGACCCATGTGTTATCCCAAATGTGACTCCAATTATAATTTCACGCTATACTACTAGGAGGCACATTTGTGCAATGGGGGAGAGGTCAACCACTAGAAGTTTGCAGAAAGACATACAAACAGGCCATACATAGTGTCAGGTTAACATTTTTGGTAGGGAGTGTAAGATTCTGGTCAGTGTGTGTAATAGTGAGGAGTTGGTGAGTCGGAGGGTATGACTTTAGTTAGAGATAGGGTTTATGAGTTGGGTTAGTAGAGTAACCAGTGGCTGGCAGAGCTCCTTGCGTCTCTCACTACTCTCAAGAGAACACACACTGGGTTTGTTGCCTGTTAAATCTAATCAGCTAAGGGAATGTGGCTGTCTCTTCCCACTGTCTTTGTGTCCTGTCATAAAGGTGGTTATCTTTCAGCTGTTTACAGTAGATGTAAGGGTCAACAGTCCATCAAGCACACACACTCAAATTAAGGCAGACATTACTGATGAATGACACATTTTTTTGTTAAAAGCCAATCATCCATTTTCTTATCACTCATGAAGTAAAGTACAGTTAAAACTCACCAACTCAACACCAATACCTTACCTACGATTAGAATAAATCAACAGGAAACAATAAGATGGTAATAAATCAGTAATCATGTCAAACATATTCAATAGAAACACTCAGTCAAAAAACGAATACATACAAACCAGACAAAGACCAAGAAGTGCTTACCACTGCATAAGAAGGGACACAAACATCGATGAGTTGATGGACAGTTAGCTCCACAACATCTGGATGTCCATAGGAGTGGTGTTCATTTCCCCCCCTGCACAGTAGCAGTGTCCTGGGGTTGTGCAGTGGACATTACCCTCCTCCCTTGGCCACTAAGAAACCTGAGGGGCTGGGCTCCCAAGACAGACACAGCCCTTTCCCAACCCATAGAGCTGGACTGAAGGAATAAATTAGGCCTTTTCCTGCCACAGACAGACAGCCCGCATGACTCTCATTACAACCGTCTCCACACGGAGGGGAGGAAAAGGACTCTGGGGAAGGACACTTACCATATGCAGGGACAGGGGCGAGCACACATATATCATATGAATACATAAAGATAAAGCTTTTGAATTTACTTATATTTACTTTAAGGCTGGAAAAGGGGTGGATTGCCAATCAACATACGGTGTGTGCAGTATCACTTAGTGGCCAGTAGATGGTGTTAATTGTCTTGTTTGTATGCGAGTTATGGTTTCAAGCCCCATCTCAGCCTTGCACTCTGTTTCAATCATACAGTCGTGGCCAAAAGTTTTGAGAATGACACAAATATTAATTTTCACAAAGTCTGCTGCCTCAGTTTGTATGATGGCAATTTGCATACACTCCAGAATGTTATGAAGAGTGATCAGATGAATTGCAATTAATTGCAAAATCCCTCTTTGCCATGCAAATGAACTGAATCCCCCAAAAACATTTCCACTGCATTTGAGCCCTGCCACAAAAGGACCAGCTGACATCATGTCAGTGATTCTCTCGTTAACACATGTGTGAGTGTTGACGAGGACAAGGCTGGAGATAACTCTGTCATGCTGATTGAGTTCGAATAACAGACTTGAAGCTTCAAAAGGAGGGTGGTGCTTGGAATCATTGTTCTTCCTCTGTCAAACATGGTTACCTGCAAGGAAACACGTGCCGTCATCATTGCTTTGCACAAAAAGGGCTTCACAGGCAAGGATATTGCTGCCAGTAAGATTGCACCTAAATCAACCATTTATCGGATCATCAAGAACTTCAAGGAGAGCGGTTCAATTGTTGTGAAGAAGGCTTCAGGGCGCCCAAGAAAGTCCAGCAAGTGCCAGGACCGTCTCCTAAGGTTGATTCAGCTGCGGGATCGGGGCACCACCAGTACAGAGCTTGCTCAGGAATGGCAGCAGCCAGGTGTGAGTGCATCTGCACGCACAGTGATGCGGAGACTTTTGGAGGATGGCCTGGTGTCAAGAAGTGCAGTAAAGAAGCCACTTCTCTCCAGGAAAAACATCAGGGACAGACTGATATTCTGCAAAAGGTACAGGGATTGGACTGCTGAGGACTAGGGTAAAGTCATTTTCTCTGATGAATCCCCTTTCCGATTGTTTGGGGCATCCGGAAAAAAAGCTTGTCCGGAGAAGACAAGGTGAGCGCCACCATCAGTCCTGTGTCATGCAAACAGTAAAGCATCCTGAGACCATTCATGTGTGGGGTTGCTTCTCAGCCAAGGGAGTGGGTTCACTCACAATTTTGCTTAAGAACACAGCCATGAATAAAGAATGGTACTAACACATCCTCCGAGAGCAAATTCTCCCAACCATCCAGGAACAGTTTGGTGACGAACAATGCCTTTTCCAGCATGATGGAGCACCTTGCCATAAGGCAAAAGTGATAACTAAGTGGCTCGGGGAGCAAAACATCGATATTTTGGGTCCATGGCCAGGAAACTCCCCAGACCTTAATCCCATTGAGAACTTGTGAACAATCCTCAAGAGGCGGGTGGACAAACAAAAACCGACAAATTCTGACAAACTCCAAGCATTGATTATGCAAGAATGGGCTGCTATCAGTCAGGATGTGACCCAGAAGTTAATTGACAGCATGCCAGGGCGGATTGCAGAGGTCTTGAAAAAGAAGGTTCAACACTGCAAATATTGACTCTTTGCATCAACTTCATGTAATTGTCAATAAAAGCCTTTGACACTTATGAAATGCTTGTAATTATACTTCAGTATTTCATAGTAACATCTGACAAAAATATCTAAAGACACTGACGCAGCAAACTTTGTGAAAATTAATATTTGCGTCATTCTCAAAACTTTTGGCCACCCCTGTACATTACCAGGAAGTTGTTCCTTCCATCACATACAGTATAATAAAAATTGCATGATTATAATTTGTAGATTATAACCCCTCTCCTCTCCCCTAGAACTCTTCCCCCGTGTTGTTGCTGTAAAATAGACTGTGGTTTCTCTTAGCCAATTTACCTGGTCAAATGAACACATACGTTTTAATGTCTGTTTCATGCAAATCCTTATTTCTGCTGATATCTTGGTAAACCAGGTTACACAAAACTCTGATATAGAACTACAGACACTTTCGGGTAATATACATATTGTAGGGAATACATGTTTCAGTTCAGTTTAAATGTATATAGCAACAGCAAATAGTCTTACATTATCATATTTAATTTCACAAATAATTATATCCAATACATGTATTCACTCTTATCACATATTGATGTGTGTGTGTGTGTGTGTGTGTGCGTGTGTGCTTCCATCTTGTCCTGTGCACATGTTCTCCCCTACTACAGATGAAGCTAGAGACCGGGAAACATACATACAGAGAGAAACATTACATCACTCTTGTAATCACGCAATACAATAATCAGTATTGAAGGACTGTAATTCCTACAATTGATGCATACAAACTGTACTATGGCTTGCAAACAACATTTAATAGGCAAGCAAACAACATTTTTTATGTAGACGTTAAACAAGGTTGAGGGATTACTGGTCATACCTTTCGGAGGTCCAGCACATCCTGCAGCATATAGCGGATTCTGGGGGCGGTTGTCCTATTCTTCACAATCTTCACTATCATGTTGTAGTACTGATCCATGCTGGGCTGTGGAAGTATAGACAGGCCAAGTGAATGTAGTTGACGGATTTATAGATCTGAATCTATTGGATTGATCTATCCAATCATTTGGGATTAAAATGCACTGTACTGTACTCATATAAATGTAACAGATCACATCAATAAATCAATACAGTGCTGTACCCTGGCCTTCTCTAAGCCTTTGCCGATGGTGGAGAGCATTGTGCACAGACACTCCAGAGAGTTATCGTCGCCATCCTTAGCAAGCTTTACGATGCAATTGTGCATAATGGCTTCTGTAAGTATCTTCAACTGGAACAACTCGCAAATGAATCTGATGTTGCCTAGAGACCGTCTGCACCACATGGCCTTGACCTCCTCCGGCTCCTCCTTCAGTCGCTGGCTGACCTCCCCCTGGAAGGTTCGGACAAGCTTCACAAGCTGCATCAGAGTTTTTTAAAGCACTTAATGGGAATTTAATTGGGAATAACACAATTTATTTCCACTGCAATGTAAGGAGCAAGTTCCGATGTCATATACTGTATGTCAAATATGTGTTCAGTGTGTTCTGTCTATTGAGTAACCAAGGAACATTTGATTTAATGACACACATCAGGGGGTAATCACAACCAGGGCTGGGATCTAGCAACTGTCAATCCAACCCCTTAGCTGTTAAACCAAGGGATCCAAATCTCTTTCCAAGGTCACAAGATGTCAGTTTAAGCTAGTCCCTAAAATATGTTATTGTACCTTGGTGGTGGTGTCCAGCTCCTTCTGCTTTCCTCCAAAGAGCTCAGATTTATTATTCTCAAACTCAAACTGGCATCGATTCAGCAGTAATTTACGGAAATTCAAAGTCACTCTTGGATTACATGACGTTGGCACGTTGAGCTGAAGAGTAAAAAGGATGTTACAAAAGTCAAAATGCCTGTGAATCAATGTTTTAAGTGGTCCTCACATTTGGCAAACAAGAGCTAAGACAACGGGAGACGGACACAAACACAGTTGCAGACTTACCCTCATTAGGCAGCGGCACAAGTTGGCGTAGACCGCAGACCTGGCAGGGTGTGCTATGGCCCTCTCATATATGAGGTCAATGATGCCCTTCAGCTTGTCTTCTGTGTCAGTGGTGAGCTCAGTCACTTCTACCATCAACTCCCTGAAGTTCTTAGGAGTCAGCCTGTCCAGGATGTGACACATAGTGACAAACAGCTTCTGCATCTGTGGATCCTCAGCTTGCATGGTTTCCTTCAAGCCCTTTAGGACAGAAATGGGTGACATGGCAAAATATCACTGGCAATATTTATTTTAGAAGGTACTACAACACAACTACAGTAGGCACTTACCAGGTTCTGTTCTACTGACTCCTCACTGACAAGATTGCCAGTTATATCTAGACCAGATCCAAAGATTAGAGAGAGAGAGATATAAGTAGAGAGACAGAGAGCAGAAAAATAAATACATCAATGTTGAGCCGCTGGTAGTGTCCTAGTGGAGACTGTAGACAATGTACATTTGCACTGTCTGAGCTTTGCTACCTATAGGATATACTGTACACATCCTCAGCTGTCTAGATGAAGACATAAGGAAAAAGAGAATGGAATGATCTTCTACACAGAACAATCCATTAAGAGACACATTGAGTCAGATTTAACAAGTACCTGTTTTAGAGACCTTCCCCAGTTCCTCTGAGCAGACATCCTCTAGTTTTTCTTTCAGTGTAGAGGTGGACATCTTAACCTTCTGAAAATATACTTCATGACCAACAGGAATCCCAGGTATGTCTTCAAATCCAATGGGGGCAAGTAGAGACGTGCAGCTCTAGATTCAAACAGAAATAAAAGAGAGATGCAGGATGGTACATAGAAATATTTCTGTTTTCTCTCTATGTAAATGAAAATGACAAAGGAGCATAGTTACCAGAACCATATATTTCTAATATGGTTCTGAGAGTTACTAATGCTGCAGTACCTGGAGGAAATGGATGTGATCCTCGGTCTGTGTCAGCAGTATAATGTTAGCATCAATCTTCCTCAGTTCAACATTGTCCTTCTCCAGTGTATGTAGAAGTCCTTCAGTCTCGCTCACTATATCCCTCTCCTTAGCTTTGATCATCTCTCTCACCTCAGAGCTTCTTCTCTCAATGAGGCGGATCAGCTCAGTGAACGTCCTCTCGCTGTCCACCACAGCTTCCTGTGCAGAGCACTGATAGGGAATTCGGAAAGTAAAAATGTAATTGAAGCCGCCATCGTAATGTACTTGTTTACAACCTACATTGTTGCGGTTCACAACTTACCTGGTTGTAAGTTTGAATAATTCCTGAAAACATTCTGTGGTTTTATTTTAGCATTGAAAATATGGCTCTACTTGAGCTCCATGAAGAGGAACAGGTTGAGTGACTAATTTCTCTGCTAATCTAACTACAGGAGAGCCGCCCGGAAATGAGCCAAGAAATGCCCCTTACATGTTTACCGACAACAGCCTGTGCCGACGAACAGTTAATTAAAAGCTTTGACTAGTACATTAGAATTCATTACATGATTTCCTGTTGATATCCTGACACACTGCAGCCACCCTCTGCTTTTAGACGTTTCTCTTTGCAATTTTGTCCTTTAATGTTTCCATATTTTACAGGTCAAAACTTACCTTGACAGAACCCATCATGTTTTGCAGGTCCAGCATCACAGTTTCCCTCTTCTTGATTTTCTGCTGACATTCCCTCTGTACCTTCCTCACCTGTTCCTGTGAATATACATATTAAACCCTATTTGATAGTATTAATGCTGTGATGGCAACAACAACAACAACAAGATTACATTGAAAGACAAAAGATTTCTGGCAGTTGGGCATACCTGTTTCTTTGCCCTTTCAGCTGGAGCTACAACAGTTTCATGACCCCTGTGTTGATCTATAGCACACTGATAACAAATGCATTGTTGATCAGTGCAGCAGTAGACCTCCAACAGTTTGCCATGGTGAGGGCAGATCCTCTCCTTTAATTGTGTGGAGGCTTCACACAGAATATGTTTCTTCAAAGCTGTTGACTCATAGTGAAGCTGAATGTGAGTCTCGCAGTATGAGGCCAGACACACCAAACAGCACTTCACTGCTCTGTGTTGTTTACCAGTACAGATGTCACATGGCACATCTCCAGGTCCAGCATACGGCAGAGAAGGGGAAACTTCTTGTCCTGTCTTCTTCAGTTTCCCCACTACTTCAGTTAGCATGTTGTTTCTGCTCAGGACAGGCCTTGGTGTAAAGGTCTGTCTGCATTGAGGGCAGCTGTAGATAAGCTTTTGATCATATTGATCCCAGTGACCCTTAATACAAACTTTACAGTAGCTGTGTCCACATGGAATAGTCACCGGATCGTTCAGTAAATCCAGACAGATTGAGCAACTAAACTCCTCCAGGGACACTGAAATACAGGCCTCTGCCATGGTCACTGTCCTTAAAAACACTGAGAATTGTCACATTCAGTTTCACTTCTCTGAAACAGTTCTTCCTCTTCGCAACGAACTGACAGGTGCATACACTGCCACCTACTGTACTGGAGTGTGAGTTTGGTCACAACCTATCTTTTAGTTATATAACCTTTATTTAACTAGGCAAGTCCGTTTCTTATTTACAATGACGGTCTTCCCCTGCGAAACCCTAACCCAGACGATGCTTGGCCAATTGTGCGCCGCCCAATCATGGCCAGTTGTGATACAGCCTGGAATCAAACCAGGGTCTGTAGTGACACCTCTAGCATTGAGATGCAGTGCCTTAGACCGCTGCGCCACTCGGGATCTCTTTGTAACTATACCATTATATTCTCTTAACTAACCCTACATTTCTAATAAAATAAAATTCCCAACAAACCTCATTACTCCCATCACCCCCACAAAAAATACCAACCTCTCTTTTTATATATTTTTTATTTAACTTTTATTTAACCTCTCTGACCCTTTCAAACAACATCTCCCTTTCTACGTCATACATTTCACAAAATAATTCTAAATATTCAACCATTTCCTCTACCATACAGCCATTACAAATTCAAGTACCATGACTCCATCAATTTCAAAGAAAAATTTAATCCCGTAAACCCTAATCTCACCTACACAACATCAATTCCTCCCTTTCATCTCCATTATATGACACTATATCCCATACAGATTTCCTTGTACTATAAAAATGTTTGCCCATTCTACTTTCATCCCATTGTCTATGCCAGCAATCTAACCCATTTTTCAGAATCAATGTTTTAATTTCCCCTCTACCCAACTACACCTGTATATCCACAATATTATTTAGTTTTTGCTATTATATCTACTATATAATTTCCATAAACTCCTGTAAGAGCCGTAATCCAACAGAACTGGATTTCAATACCAATACCAATAACCCCAACAACAGCAGCATTATTTATAATCCTAAATTCTCATGTTCTGACTTTCCAGATCTTAAACTACATCAAATTGATGCAGTCCCAACATATTACTACTCTTCTTGGTTGCACCTCCTCTATCCATGGCAATCCAACAATTATCACAACCATTTCTGTTGCATATACAGATAAATCATGTGTTAGTCTCTTCCATATATTAAAGTCAGGAATTAATACACCTGCTCCTGTGGGATCCTTTGCACCATCTGTACACACTGCAAGACAATAATAATACAACTGATTACTAATATATTGATCCACTACTGTTCCTACATTATCTTCTTCACACCACTGTTTCTTTTCTTCAATCAGGCTAAGATCAACATGTGGTATTGAGTAAAACCACGGTGGCACATTTCTGAAAGTTTTTTAATGAGTCGGCCTTTACCTGCAAGTGTAGAACATAGTTGGATAGAGGGTACACCTTTGCCATTATGGCTTCTGTGACAGCATGGGCAGCACCATTGAGGCTTATCTCCATGTGAAAGTAGTACATTTCTTCATCTCCTATTTCTATTAGTTGATTGACACTCGCTAAACAAACTGAAAGGGTGCATACTGCCACCTGGATTGTGTTGTTTGAACAGGCATCAAGCCAAGGTTGGTGATTCACTGCCACCTTAATTTTTGGAACGTTTGCTCAGGAGTATAATTCATAGGCTGATACTTCCTGCTGATCTGGATGTTATTTTCTGTGTGATCCTTCCTTAACCTAGGGTTTCCCAAACTTGGTCCTGGGGCCCCACTTGGGTCACATTTTGGTTTTGCCCTAGCAGTACACAGCTGATTCAAATAACCCTGCCTTAACCCATGTCAAGTGTTAACAGTGTTTGGCCACCAAGTGCTAAAAGTCATTATCTAAATAATGTGTCTGAAATGCTAGATGGTGTATGTGATGTAAACAGAGAGGTCTACTTTCTTTTGGACCTGAATATTGAATGGTTTTCATCAAGCTGTCCGCTTAAGAGGAAGCTTCTCACTGTAACCAGTGCCTGTAATCTGGTTCAGGTTATTAATTAACCTACCAGGGTGTTTACAAACACTACATGAACAAGATCATCCACATGTATAGGTCACATTTTTACTAATACTGTATAACTCTGTTCTAAAGCTGTACCCATACCCATTGGATGCAGTAATCACAATATAGTGGCTATATCTAGGAGAATCAAGGTTCCAAAAGCTGGGCCTAAAATAGTGTACAAGAGATCATACAAAATATTTTGCTGTGACCCTTATGTAGATGATGTAAAACATATTTGTTGATCTGATGTGATTAATAAGGAGCATCCAGGCGCTGCATTTCATGCATTTATGAAATAGCTTCTTTCAATTATTGATAAACATGCACCTGTTAAAATACTGTAAGGCTCCATGGATCGATGAGGAATTGAAAAACGGTATGGTTGAAAGAGATGGGGCAAAAGGAGTGGCTAATAAGTCTGGCTGCACATCTGACTAGCTGACATTGTAAATTGAGAAATGATGTGACAGAGCTATTTATCTAATAGAACTCAGAGGGTTTTCTTTAATGGAAGCTTCTCTAAATGTCAAACATGTGGTGTACCCAGGGCAGTTCTCTAGGCCCTCTACTTTTTTATATATTTACCAATGACATGCCACATCTCTAAAATTAAGAGAATTGTATTTGGTACACATCATTCCCTAAGCTCTATTTTTATTTTAAATTAACATTTATTTAACTAGGCAAGTCAGTTAGGAACAAATTCTTAATTACAATGGTCAAATCCAGACGACGCTGGCCAATTGTGCGCCACCCTATGGGACTCCCAATCACAGACGGTTGTGATACAGCCTGGATTCGAACCAGGGTGTCTGTAGTGACGCCTCTAGCACAGAGATGCAGTGCCATAGACCGTTGCGCCACTCGGGAGACCTCAGCTGAATCTGATAATTGTCATGACTTTCCAGTCCTGAGATGGAGATCGGGGGTGCCGGCTAGGCAACAATATTTCAATTTTTGAGAATGTGGAAATGTTCAGTGGATACTAGAAGAAACCTCATATCGAATTAATTTTGATGTTGTGACAGATGGTAGAACCACATAACTGTACCTCTGTCTACACTTCTCAATTATGAGGTTTGCATCTGAATGTTGTTTAAAATGAATGACTAAGTATCATACTTTTTAAAAGATAGAAATGTGATTTAAGTCTTCTAAATGAGAAAATGTTTTTTCATGTCAAGTTTACCAAGTCAGTAACCACACCCACATGAGCACAGAGATTATGCAAAATTTAATGGAACGCCCCTTTTCCCCAAGTGTTTAAAAGGACGCGCTGAAGAATTAACACATTAGACCAGTTACGTGCAGCGCCAGCTGAATACGTTACAAATGGTTGAGAAATCTACCACTCTATAGACCAAGCAGACTAAAGCGCGAGCCGGTTTTTGCAAAATGGATTAGAACTACAATTCTAAAAACTAAAACTACAAGACCAGAGAACATGAGGACGCTGGTCCCCACGTTGAAATGGTTGCCACTCTATAGACCAAGCAGGCTGAGGTGTAAGCCGAATGTTGCATAATGGTTTTAAACTCTGAAGCTATCGATCACTACAGAAGAAGCAAATCCTAGACGTCGCGTTATCAGTCTGCAGCTGGAAACGTACGTAGCCTAGGACGAGAACACCGACAACCTCTGAAGCATTCTAATGAGATCAACTCTGAGAACTACTGTACAGGGTAAGTCGAAGTATCCATTCTTAACACCACCATGACCAGGAGCTCTACCTAAGGACATGGTGAACTCTGGTGGCCGAACCAGAGTCGTACACCCAACATCTCCGTGACCAAAGGATTTGGACGATCAAGGACAGCTCAATCATAAATACATAAATTGCATACTCTTTTTCCAAATGAGCGGTTATTAGAGTGTTTCAGATTTTGTATTTCGTGAGCGTAGCTTCCCAATGTCCGATAGAGTAACTCCTTTGTCTCCCTTCCTCCCCTCTCTGAATTCGCCACTGTGTTATAACCAAACTGTCCTGCTTTGTTAGACTTCTTGGTACTATTTACTGTATAATGTTATTGTGTATTTGTGTATTCTGTAATTGTTTAATTAGTTAGTAAATAAATAATTGAGCCAACTGGTGTATCGCTGATTCATCAATAAAGTTGGGTTCAAGCATACTACAAGAAATGACGACGTTCAGAATGACTGATGAGGTAATAATACATTAATAAGTGACTGTAATCGATAAGATATGAAAATATCTGAAGAGAGTTAAATTCGGGAAATAGTAACTCTTTAAACATTTTCCCGTGGTGCCCCGACTTCTTAGTTAATTCATGTTACATTAGTTTAATCACGTAATAATAATAATTACAAAGAGAATTGATTTGATATAAGTCTTCACATTAATGAATAGTCACGTCACGACATAATGAATGGTTTGGATGTTGAACAAGTTGAGGAGACTAAATTCCTTTGTGTTACCTTAGATTGTAAACTGTCATGGTCAAAACATATAGATTCAATGGTTGTAAGATGGGGAGAGGTATGTCTGTAATAAAGACATGCTCTGCTTTTTTGACACCACACTCCACAAAGCAAGTCCTGCAGGCTCTAGTTTTGTCTTAATCTTGATTATTGTCCAATCATGTGGTCATGTAGTTAAGCTGCAGCTGGCCCAGAACAGAGAGGCACGTCTTGCTCGTAATTGTAATCAGAGGGCTGATATAAATACTATGCATGCCAGTCCCTCTTGGCTAAGAGTTGAGAAGAGACTGACTGCATCACTTCTTTTTATAAGAAAAATTGTGTTGAAAATTACAAATTGCTTCCAGAGTCAACTTACGCACAGCTCTGACACACTTACACTACCAGACTTTCCACCAGGGGTCTTTTCATAGTCCCCAAATCCAGAACAAATTCAAGAAAGCGTACAGTATTATTATATAGAGATATTATTGCATGGATCTCCTTTCCATCTCATTTGCTAAAATGAACAGCAAACCTGGTTTCAAAAAACAGATAAAGCAACACCTCACGGCACAACACCTCTACCTATTCGATCTAGATATTTTGTGTGTATGTATTGACATGTAGGTTGTGTGTGCCATTTTTAAATGTATGTAGATCTGTCCTTGAATTGTTCATGTCCTGGGGCCGGATTCGCGAAACATTACTGACGAAAAAACTTAAGAAGCTGCTTAAGAAAAAAAATAGGAAGTTCATAAGATACAGTTGAAGTCGGAAGTTTACATACAGCTTAGCCAAATACATTTAAACTCAGTTTTTCACAATTCATGACATTTAATCAAAGTAAAAATCCCCTGTCTTAGGTCAGTTAGGATCACCACTTTATTTTAAGAATGTGAAATGTTAGAATAATAGTAGAGAGAATGATTTATTTCAGATTTAATTTTTTTCATCACATTCCCAGTGGGTCAGAAGTTTACATACACTCAATTAGTATTTGGTAGCATTGCCTTTAAATTGTTTAACTTGGGTCAAATGTTTCGGGTAGCCTTCCACAAGCTTCCCACAATAAGTTGGGTGAATTTTGGACCATTCCTCCTGACAGAGCTGGTGTAACTGAGTCAGATTTGTAGACCTCCTTGCTCGCACACGCTTTTTCAGTTCTGACCACACATTTTCTATAGGATTGAGGTCAGGGCTTTGTGATGGCCACTCTAATACCTTGACTTTGTTGTCCTTAATCCATGTTGCCACAACTTTGGAAGTATGTTTGGGGTCATTGTCCATTTGGAAGACCCATTTGCGACCAAGCTTTAACTTCCTTGCTGATGTCTTGAGATGTTGCTTCAATATATCCACATACTTTTCCTGCCTCATGATGCCATCTATTTTGTGAAGTGCACCCCCACAACATGATGCTGCCACCCCCGTGCTTCACGGTTGGGATGGTGTTCTTCAGCTTGCAAGCGTCCCCCTTTTTCCTCCAAAAAGTCATTATGGCCAAACAGTTGTATTTTCATTTCATCAGACCAGAGGACATTTCTCCAAAAAGTACGATCTTTGTCCCCATGTGCAGTTGCAAACCGTAGTTTGGCTTTTTTATGGCGGTTTTGGAGCAGTGGCTTCTTCCTTGCTGAGCGGCCTTTCAGGTTATGTCAATATAGGACTCGTTTTACTGTTGATATACTTTTGTACCTGTTTCCTCCAGCATCTTCACAAGGTCCTATGTTGTTGTTCTGGGATTGATTTGCACTTTTCGCACCAAAGTATGTTCATTTCTAGGAGACAGAACGCATCTCCTTCCTGAGCGGTATGAGGCTGCGTTGTCCCATGGTGTTTATACTTGCATACTATTGTTTGTACAGATGAATGTGGTACCTTCAGGCGTTTGGAAATATCTTCCAAGGATGAACCAGACTTATGGAGGTCTACAACTTTTTTTCTGAGGTCTTAGCTGATTTCTTTTGATTTTCCCATGATGTCAAGCAAAGAGGCACTGAGTTTGAAGGTAGGCCTTGAAATACATCCACACCTCCAATTGACTCAAATTATGTCAATTAGCCTATCAGAAGCTTCTAAAGCCATGACATCGTTTTCTGTAATTTTCCAAGCTGTTTAAAGGCACAGTCTATTTAGTGTATGTAAACTTCTCCCACTGAAATTGTGATTATAAGTGAAATAAACTGTCTGTAAACAATTGTTGGTAAAATTTATTGTGTCATGCAGAAAGTAGATGTCCTAACTGACTTGCCAAAACTAGTTTGTTTACAAGAAATTTGTGGAGTGGTTGAAAAACGAGTTTTAATTTCTCCATCCTAAGTGTAAGCAAACTTCTGACTTCTACTGTAGTTCGTAAATGTAATTCCTCAAAATGTTCTTAGAAATGTGTAGTTTTCTTAGGAACTTCGTAAATATATTTCTTAAGAACTTCGTAAATATCTTCTTATGTGGCATTGACATTAGTGACGTGCTTGAAACCAATAAATAAGCCTATGTGACAGGGATGATAGGATTTGGCCCACTATAATAAAGTGTTGATATTTCAATTTTATTAAATGTATTTTTTTGCTTTATGTCTCAAGAATAAAAATGTTTTAGTTGGCTCGCGAACCCTTTACACACAAACAAAACATGTTTTTTTCACACATTATAGCCATCAAACTAACGTTAGCTACTGTACATCAAATCAAATCAAGTTTATTTTATATAGCCCTTCGTACATCAGCTAATATCTCGAAGTGCTGTACAGAAACCCAGCCTAAAACCCCAAACAGCAAGCAATGCAGGTGTAGAAGCACGGTGGCTAGGAAAAACTCCCTAGAAAGGCCAAAACCTAGGAAGAAACCTAGAGAGGAACCAGGCTATGAGGGGTGGCCAGTCCTCTTCTGGCTGTGCCGGGTGGAGATTATAACAGAACATGGCCAAGATGTTCAAAATGTTCATAAGTGACAAGCATGGTCAAATAATAATCAGGAATAAATGTCAGTTGGCTTTTCATAGCCGATCATTAAGAGTTGAAAACAGCAGGTCTGGGACAGGTAGGGGTTCCATAACCGCAGGCAGAACAGTTGAAACTGGAATAGCAGCAAGGCCAGGTGGACTGGGGACAGCAAGGACCAACATCAAAACCAAAAATGGATAACCAAGGAAAGCGCAATAAAAAACTTCAGTAAACAAGAGTTTGAAGTGATGGTGGAGGAAATAGCAGCCAGGAAAAGGTTGCTGTTGGGGAGACTTGATAACTGCAAGTTCACTGCAGAGACCAAAAAGAGAGGATGGGCGAGAGTGGCCGAGTCTGTCTCTGCCATCTGGGGAATGGCAAGGGACAGTGACGCCGTAAAAAAAAAAGTGTTCCGCCATCAAGTCGGCTGCTAAGAAGAAGGGAGCTGAGAGATCATTCATGTGGACCAGCTGGAGGAGAAGGTGTCATCCATCATAGAGATGGTGGTAGAGGGACTGCGCGACGGTTAAATTAGTTAGCTACGTTAGCTAGCTAACGTGTAAAGACATTATAGCCAACATAGCTAACGTTAACGTCGTTAGCGAACTTCTTCTTTGCAAATTGACGAGATTGCGCCAGCTATTTAACACTTCTAGAATATTGTACTATATTGTTAATTACTAGCTAGCCAGATAATGCGTGTTTAATTTGTATTCTTGCTGTATTTAAATATCCTGAAGCCAACTGTTTCTGTGGCGCAAGAAAACATGAATGGTTACAAAACTACCCATTCGTCTCAAGACAAGGGTTTAGCTGTCCTAAAGCTTTCCAAGAAGGAATCCTAAAGCATTATTTTCAAGAATCCCATTTCTTAACTTTTTTCTTAGGAAGAAACTTAGGTAAAACTTTAAGAACATTTCTAACAACTTTATTGAGGAATAGCAACTTTGCTTATTCTTAAATCCGAAGATAAAGGAAAAAATGCCAGTTAAGAAATATATTCTTAAAGTTTTGTTAATCCGGCCCCTGGACCCCAGGAAGAGTAGCTGCAGCTTTCACAACAGATAATGGGAATACTAATAAAATACAAAAAATACCATAGGAAGCCCCACCCAATTGACTAGTCCATGCTAAAACAAACTTTGGGGCAAGTTTGCCCTCTATCCAATTCTACTGTGTAGAGGTGTTGCCAAAATAGCTTAAAGGGAAATACTACTGTTTTATCAGATGGTCTTACCTGGCAAGTCATTTTTAAAGGATGGAACTAGAAAGTTAATTCTGGAACTGATGCCTGTAATTAATCTGTATAAACGTTGATGTTACCCCTGTAAATTACTAGTCACAATTTCCACTATGCTTATATCATCAGGTACTTTATTTGTTAGCATATTAAAGTAGCAATAAGTCATATTACAACACAAGCTAGGTTTCCACTCAATTAGCGACAGATTTTCATGCAAATATTCTAATATTTGCATTTTAATATTCTAATATTTGCATTTTCCCACCAGAGATGTTTCCATCAAATTGACTTGTTGCTGATAAAAGGCTGTGGGTGATGACATAATGCACATCAATACAACTTTTGCGGTTAAATTCCTGCATGTACCAAATGAAAAATCCCAGTAAAATGGGTTTACATTGCATTTTCAACTCTACTGATGGTTTTGTCACAAAATATGTTGCGTTATAGAGCGAATGTGCCCACTCTGGTATCTACTGTAGCCAACCGCTCGAAGATACAGTGGGGGTATAGCCTACATAAGATTATTATTTGCCAAAGAGAGGTATTTTATTTGTCAAAAAGCAGCCAAGCATCGATCATCATGTCAGAATAAGACCCTGGATGTTGATTGGAAAGAAGCATCAAGTTCATCACCTCGCACTTTCACCTCCCTGTGTAGTTCACCATCATTTATTTAATCTGTAGCTTAATAAACTTCAATGCTTTCCCGAGTCATAGTGGGAGGACCAGACAGCATGTCATTTTGTGACTCCAAGTTTACTTCGATATGATGTTTATTGTCCCCCATGATGAAACCGAGAAGGGGACTAGATCGGTCTCCATCTGAACATTAGTCACACACGATCTCAGACACCACTGGCCCAATTTCGACAAAACTTGGGTGAATGATGCGTCCTGCGATAGAGATCCAGCATTTACAAAATTACACTGATTGGCCCAAGGCGGAAGCTATAATAATTAACTGAAATGAGGAAGAGGTGAAGTGAGAGGGATAACTGGGCCCAAAATGTGTCTTCTCCAGCAGGTGGTGTTTTTTCTTTGGCACATGACATAGAGTACAGGGAGTGGATTAGCTAAAGAGACTGCAGCAGTCAACATCCAGGGCTGCCTGCTGGCCCGGCAACATCTGCCAAGCTCACCGGGCCAGTTAATCAAGCTTTCACAAGCAAGACCTGATGAGAAGTTTGATATATGCCCTAACCTACCACACAAAGGCACTATGGATTCATTTTCCCTGGTTGACACAGACATGCTCAGGAAAGTGATATCACAACTTAAGCCTTGAGCTGGCCTGGCAACATCTGCCTTCTCGATCCGATTCCCACCACCTTCAAAATAGTTTTTTAATTGCATATCTAAAGAAGTGCAATCTATTGTTAATCACTTTTTTTCATTTTTGAAAAAATCCAATCTGGTTTTCGTGCCCAGCAGACACAGCCTTAGTTAAAGTGGTAAATTATCTTAGAGCCAACACAGATGCCAATCACCTCTGTGCTTGCACTCTTATATTTAAGTGCTGCATTCGACACTGTTGACCATGATTTCCCTCTGAACAGACTGGAGAGATGGCCTCTCCGGTCCTGTTCTAAATTGGTTTAGGCTCTATTTAACCGGTCAAGAGTTTTTTTTGTCACCCTTTGTGAACATAACTCAGAGAAAATACATACATGTTGCGTTCCACAAGGGTTAAATTTTGGTTCTGGTACTATTCAGTTTATATATGTTACCCCTTGGCAGCGTGATCAGAAAGCACAGCATTGATTTTCACTGCTATGCAGACAATACACAACTTTACATTTGTGTCATCAGAGGATTTTAGCTCCACGGCTTAATTATTAGACTGTATTAGTGATTTAAATACGTGGATGGCTCACAACTTTCTCCAGCTAAATCAAGATAAGACCGAGGTAGTTATTGTTGGAGCCAAAGCACAAAGAGAGAATCTAGCCGCACATTTTAATTCACACGCGATCTCAATTGATCTCACACGCGATTTAGTCACACACGATCTCAATTGGGCCAAGGGGGGAGACAAAATGTTTAATATTGCCTTGTTATATCAATATTTAAGCATTAATGCATTTCCACTGCCATTTCTCACATAATGAATTTTACCGACAAAAAACAATCTCACCTTGTTTTGTCAAACTTTGGAAAGTTTACAAAACAAATTAGCTGTTTCCATCAGGCCTGTCATGACATTTTTTATGAGACATGTACAGATGTAGGATCTTAATTTGATCACTCTTGTTGATGAGAATCTTCTTGCACAGCAGGAAATGCAAACTTGTAGTGTATTCAAGGTTTAAAAAGCTTTCTAAAGTTTGTAATTTCCATTTTAAAATGTCAGACTTGATTTGCCCTAACGTAAAATGCAGCAACCCCAACAAAAAACATCCACTATAATCCACACGTACTGTTGCTGCAGGATTATCTTCCTGCTGTAACAAACTGCCTCAAATTAAGATCCTACATTTTAATTTTTATTTATTTAACCTTTATTTAACTAGGCAAGTCAGTTTATTTAGAATAACAGCCTACCCCGGACAAACTCTAACCCGGACGACGCTTGGCCA
This sequence comes from Salvelinus sp. IW2-2015, assembly GCF_002910315.2. NCBI lineage: Eukaryota > Metazoa > Chordata > Actinopteri > Salmoniformes > Salmonidae > Salvelinus > Salvelinus sp. IW2-2015. Next base: position 12,888,332 of record NC_036867.1, read on the forward strand.
ATTGTGCGCCCTGCCCTATGGAACTCCCCATCACGGCCAGTTGTGATACAGCCTAGAATCGAACCAGGGTCTGTAGTGACTCCTTTAGCACTGAGATGCAGTGCCTTAGACCGCTGCGACCCTCGGGAGTTACATCTGTACTTTACTTGCATAAAAAGGTTGAATTGAAACCTGGTAACCCACAAGAAACATGCATTTCAATGCAAAACGGCAAGGACAAAGATACCAGTCGCTCCTTCCAACAGAGTAGGAGTGTACCACAGGCTATGTTCAGTTCTTGTGATTGGACTCTATACACTACCGTTCAAAAGTTTGGGGTCACTTAGAAATGTCCTTGTTTTTGAAAGAAAAGCACATTTTTTGTCCATTAAAATACCATCAAGTTGATCAGAAATACAGTGTAGACATTGTTAATATTGTAAATTACTATTGTAGCTGGAAACGGCTGTTTTTTAATGGAATTTCTTCATAGGCGTACAGAGGCCCATTATCAGCAACCATCAGTCCTGTGTTCCATTGGCACGTTGTGTTAGCTAATCCAAGTTTATCATTTTAAAAGGCTAATTGATCATTAGAAAACCCATTTGCAATTACGTTAGCACAGCTGAAAACTGTGGTACTGATTAAAGAAGCAATAAAACTGGCCTTCTTTAGACTAGTTGAGTATTTGGAGCATCGGCATTTTTGGCTTCGATTACAGGCTCAAAATGGCCAGAAACAAAGAACTTTCTTCTGAAACTAGTCAGTCTATTCTTGTTCTGAGAAATGAAGGCTATTCCATGCGAGAAATTGCTAAGAAACTGAAGATCTTGTACAACGCTGTGTACTACTGCCATCACAGAACAGCGCAAACTGGCTCTAACCAGAATAGAAAGAGGAGTGGGAGGCCCCGGTGCACAACGGAGCAAGAGGACAAGTACATGAGCGTGTCTAGTTTGAGAAACATGCGCCTCACAAGTCCTCAACTGGCAGATTCAATAAATAGTACCCGCAAAACACCAGTCTCAACATCAACAGAGAAGAGGCAACTCAGGGATGCTGGCCTTCTAGGCAGAGTTGCAAAGAAAATGGCATTTCTCAGACTGGCCAATAAAAATAAAAAAGATTAAGATGGGCAAAAGAAAACAGACACAGAGGAATTGTAAAAACACATGGTCCTGGTCTTCAATGGTCTTCCTTTTGGCCCTTGTACAAATGGAGCTGGAGAGAGAAAGTGGAATCGTGAGTGAAACATTACATCAGACTTGAACAAGAATCTAATATCAGTGCTTTAAGATTAGAGAATAGGTGAGAGAGGGAGGGGGAGAAAGAGAGAGAGACAGACAGACAACCAAAGACACAGAACAAACATAACAGGTAGTGGAGGTTGTGGGATAGCTGGTCATACCGTTCTGCGGTCCAGCACATCTTGAAGCATATAGCGGATTCTGGGGGAGGTCCTCCTTCTCTCCTTTATCAGATTAATCTGTGTGTAGTGCTCATCCATTCTGGGCTGTGGAAGTATAGACAGGCTAAGTGAATGCTGTTGACTGACAAACATCAATACATCTATACAGACCTGGTTCTTCTCAGAGTCCAAGTCCTTGCCAATGGTGAAGAGTATTGTGCACAGACCCTCTAGCGAATCATCATCTCCATCCTTTATTAGCTTTACGATACAGTAGTCTATGAGGCCCTCGGACATCATCTTCAACTTGAACAACTGGCAGATGAATGTGATGTTGCCTAGCAACTCCCGCTGCCCCTCTGCCTTAGCCTCCTCCAGCTCCTCCCTCAGTTGCTGACGGTCCTCCTCCTGGAAGGAAACCGGGATGTCTGTTCAGCCTGCCTTGTACTAATACAAATTGCATTGGACTAAACAAGGTACAAGTTGTTACAAGTGTTACAATGATCAGTTGAAGGGAATACTTTAAATGTAATATCAATGTAAAGTTAAGCGAAACTTAATCAATTACAATTGTTTATAAAGAATAAGGCATTATGAAGAGAAATGAAGTTTATGTAATGTGGATTTTGACATCTCAAAGATAAAATGTTGCTGTATGAGGTACTACCTCAGTGGTGGTGTCGAGTTCCCTCTGCTTTTCTTTTAAGATCTTACTATTATCCTTCTCAAAGCCCTTCTGGCATTGGTTCAGCAGCAGCTTGCGGAAATTTACTGTCACTCCAGGTATTTTGAGCTGAAAGGGCAGGATATGTAGGAGACAAAAACTCATTGACGGGTTATCTGATTATGGAGCGAGAGAGCCAGAGAAAGTTAGATTTGAATTAGTTCGGATTAGATTCTGAACGTTGACCACTATTACATTACTGTTTTGGATACTCATTTGATATATATACAGTCACTAGTGAAGGTCTACACCCCTTGCACACAGTCTTCACATTTTGCTGCCTTCAAATAACAGAAGGGTTTAAAATCTGGATTTCTTTCTACAGATCTACACAAACTACTTGACATTTTCAAAATGAAAGACAAATTAATAAAAATTGTAATGTGAAGAAATATTGATTGCGTATGTCTTCACACCGCAGAGTTAGCCTAATACTTGGTGGAAGTACCTTTTGTAGTCATTACAGCTGTGAATAATTTTGAATAAGATTCTACCAACATTGCATAACTCTTAGGGCATAGTTTTTAGTCAAAATTGCTTAAGCTCAGTAAATTTGGTTGAGAATCATTGATGGACAGCAATTTTCAAACCTTGTCTATGATTTTCACGCAGATTTAAGTCAGGGGGTTGATACTGTACCACTCAGAAACACTCAATACTTATTGGAAAGCCATTATGGTATGTTTTTTGCATTAAAATGTGCTTAACTGTCCCGCTAAAAATGAACTCTATCCCGTGGTGAAGTTTTTAGAAGACTATGGTGGGTTTTCCTTAAACCTTTCAAATGCATTTTGATCTTGACAAACTCCCCAGTCGCTGCCGGTGACAAGCATACCCATAACATGTTGCCACCACAATACTTGAAAATGTTGACTCCAATGCTTCCCACAGTTGTGTCAAGTTGGCTGGATGTCCATTGGGTGGTGGACTATTCTCAATACACACAGGAAACAGTTGAGCGTGGAAAAACCCAGCAGCGTTGCAGTTCTTGATACATACAAACCGGTGCGCCTGGCACCTTCTACCATACCCCGTTCAAAAGCATTTACATTTTTTGTCTTGCCCATTCACCCTCTGAATGGCACACATTCACAATCCACATCTCAATTGTCTCAAGGCTTAAAAATCCTTCCCTCATCAATAATAATAGTACATCAATAACGGATTGTAGCTTTCACCAGGTCAGTCTGTCATGGAAAAAGGGTTCCTAATGTTTTGTACACTCAGTGTATGTTGCCCTAAGAGTTGGTAAAATTGTATTAAAAACAATAAACAGCTGTTGGTGACAGGCAAACACAAATACACACATGGAGACTTGTACAGATGCATACGTACCCACTTGAGTTGGTGGCACACCTTTGCATAGACCTCAGCGCTGGTAGGGTTTAAGATGGCCCTCTCATATATAGAGTCAACGATGCCCTTGAGTTTGTCCTCTGTGTCAATTGTGAATGCACTCACTACCTTCATTGACTGATGGAAGTTCTTGGGAGTCAGGCTGGTCAGGATGTTATCCATTTGTTCATACATTTCCTCTGTCTTCACTGTCTCTAGGTCCACAAAGTCCTGCTTCAAGTAATACGTTAAGGGGGCAGAAGAGGGAGTACGCAGAGTTAAATAATAAAGGGGCAGATTCACCAACAGATATTATCTCCATCGATATTCAACCAGGAGCGTATACACATGTACATATTAATCTGACCAGATCTTACCAAGTCCTTTTCTTCCACTGCCTGTCTGCTAGTGCTAAGAGAACTGATAGCTGAGAGTGAGAAGAGAGAGAAAGAAAGAGAGAGGAAATGAAAACAAGAAGAGGAGGTTGTATGTTAGGTCCTTCACTTTATGCCAGTAATTGTGCTGTGATGGTACTACCCAACTAGCATATTTGGTTCCTTGGAAGTTGTGGGAACGTACGTTTTTGGTTTCCCATTGGTTCTGGAAACGAAGTCATAAGTTTCCTGACTGGTAAAACTGAACGTTTTTTAAATTCTCCACACTTCTGTCAAAGTATTGAATGGAAGTGAAAACGTAGCCTGTTCAGGGAACGTACATGAATGTTTCAGGGAGGTTCTGAGAGCGTTTTACTATGTTTCCCTGGGAGGTGGTATTTACATTCTGAGAACTAAAATGATAGGTAATTAAATAACGTTCTGAGAATGTTTCAACACTGCTAGTTTAATTTAACTGATTTTAATTCCAAGCACAGATAGGACACATGGACATTATTTTGTTTCAGCTTTAATCATGCAAACACATTTATTTTTAATTGTGGCATGCCGTCAGTGAGACTTGAACCTATGATCTTCTATTGTCTAAACCATTGAATTAGTCCACAGTGCCACTTTACTCACACAAAACTGTTCATTTTAGTCTATTTAAACAGACCACATTTCAAAGGGAACAAGCACTCATTAAAATCAGGTGTGGCCAATTAGTGGGTGCGGCCAACACACATGAACACACTTAACAAGAAAGGATATGATATATATGTTTTTAAATACAATTCTTAGAACCTTTTTTAAATGTTACTAATGTTTTCTTGTGTTTTTTTATAGAATGTTTTCATGCCATCCCTAGGAGGGGTGCGTCACTTGAGTGTGTTGAGTCACTGACGTGATCTTCCTGTCTGGGTTGTCGCCCCCCCTTGGGTTGTGCAGTGGCGGAGATCTTTGTGGGCTATACTCGGCCTTGTCTCAGGATGGTAAGTTGGTGGTTGAAGATTTCCCTCTAGTGGCATGGGGGCTGTGCTTTGCCAAAGTGGGTGGGGTTATATCCTTCCTGTTTGGCCCTGTCCGGGGGTATCATCGGATGGGGCCACAGTGTCTCCTGACCCTTCTGTGTCTCAGCCTCCAGTATTTATGCTGCAGTAGTTTATGTGTCGGGGGGCTAGGGCAGTTTGTTATATCTGGAGTACTTCTCCTGTCTTATCCGGTGTCCTGTGTGAATTTAAGTATGCTCTCTCTATTCTCTTTTCTTTCTCTCTCGGAGGACCTGAGCCTAGGACCATGCTCTCAGGACTACCTGGCTTGATGATCCTTGCTGTCCCCAGTCCACCTGGCCGTGCTGCTGCTCCAGTTTCAACTGTTCTGCCTGCGGCTATGGAACCCTAACCTGTTCACCGGACGTGCTACCTGTCCCAGACCTGCTGTTTTCAACTCTCTAGAGACAGCAGGAGCGGTAGAGTACTCTTAATGATCGGCTATGAAAAGCCAACTGACATTTACTCCTGAGGTGCTGACTTGCTGCACCCTCGACAACTACTGTGATTATTATTATTTGACCATGCTGGTCATTTATGAACATTTGACATCTTGGCCATGTTCTGTTATATCTCCACCCGGCACCAGCCAGAAGAGGACTGGCCACCCCTCATAGCCTGGTTCCTCTCTAGGTTTCTTCCTAGGTTTTGGCCTTTCTAGGGAGTTTTTCCTAGCCACTGTGCTTCTACACCTGCATTGCTTGCTGTTTGGGGTTTTAGGCTGGGTTTCTGTACAGCACTTTGAGATACCAGCTGATGTAATTTGATTTGAAATTTGATTTGATTAATGTTCTGAGAACATGACTTTAAATAGAACATTGAAGAAACCTGTAGAAAACGTTATCATGAAGTACTGAAATTCCCACAGAAAAACGTTGTTTCTTAAAACATTCTCTAAACAATTTGAGAACATTATTTGAAATAGAACCATGAGGAAACCTGTATGAAATGTTAAGATGAAGTACTGAAACTCCCACCAAAGAAACAAATGGTTTTCAGAACATTATGTGCTAGTTGGGTAATCTGCACCATTCCCAGAACGTTGTGGGAAGGTTGTATGCAAAATAATCATAGGACAACCATGCTCTCACCAAGCTCTAAGAAACATATGGTTCTCAGAACGTTGTGCTAGCTGGGTACTTACTGTATGGTCCCAGACTTTCTTCAACTGTTGAAAGAAATAGAGAAAAAAATGTGTTCATGTATGAAGGAATTTGGCTTGTGCACAGAAATAGTAGGCCTTGGGTTGCAAAAATCCCAGTAATTAAACCAATATTCCCAGGTTGGAAGATTTCCTGTATAAGGAGGGAATAAGCAGGGAATCTAAATTCCTCTAACCAGGACTTCTGGAAAATCTGGGCATGTTGGGAAAATCACTGGAATTTTGCAGACCTAAAATAAGCACCTGATTTAGAAAACTCCACAAATTGCAACTTGGAGGAATCTTCAAATTGCTGTTGCATTTCAGAGGCACATGTCCTCACTTCTTCAAAAGCCTCAGTGATGCTGGGTAATTTCTACAAACAGACAAGGAAACATGCAGGACATCAGATATACCACAAATCCATTTCAGAAAAACATCTTAATACACCGCAACATGGTAAAAGTCAACAAATAAGGTGTTCATATAAATAGTTATATGTAGTGAGCAGAGATAGAAGTTTACTATATTTTTTAAATATATATTTATAATACCTTTTCAAAAAAGTTCAGCAAAAACAGATCAAAACAATGAACTAAAGGTTCACAAGATATTAATTAATCAAGTCTTCCTGGTTTGTGAATGATATCCATTTCTCCCAGTTACTTTCGAATAAAGGATTTTGGAGTCTTACGGTATATATGTATGTCAAGCTTTCCATATTAAATATATCTTGGATTATCATGTTGGGGCTTCTACTTTATACCAGTTCCTGGTAATGGCTTTTTTACTTGCAGCAAGGTGCCTTTAACAAGTATTTGTGACTGCCCATCACATTCTCTGGGACAAAAGAAAATGGGTGTGGTTGGCATCTACATAGCCACACAGCCGCCAGCATGGCTGTTGTATAGTTAGCTGTTGACTTTTGATTCTAGGAGTGATTAAAAAACGACTTGTTTCTCCAACAGAACTCTCCATGTTCTTGAGTTTGAAGAAGTACAGTGCATTCAGAAAGTATTCAGACCCCTTTCTTTTTCCAAATTTTGTTATGTTATAGCCTTATTCTAAAATTGATTAAATTAATACAAATCTTCAATCTACACACAATACCCCATAATGACAAGGCAAAAACAGGTTAAAATTTTTCTTAGCAAATATTCAGACCCTTTGCTATGAGACTCAAAATTGAGCTCAGGTGCATCCTGTTTCCATTGATCAACCTTGAGATGTTTGTACAACTTGATTGGAGTCCACCTTTGGTGAAATCAATTGATTGGACATGATTTGGAAATGGACACACCTGTCTATATAAGGTCCCACAGTTGACAGTGCATGTCAAAGAAAAAAAAACAAGCCATGAGGTCGAAGGAAATATTCATAGAGCTCCGAGACAGGATTGTGTCGGGGGAAGAATACAAAAAAATGTCTGCAGCATTGAAGGTCCCCAAGAACACAGTGGCCTTCATCATTCTTAAATGGAAGAAGTTAGGAACCACCAAGACTCTTCCTAGAGCTGGCCGCCTGGCCAAACTGACCAATCGAGAGAGAAGGGCCTTGGTCAGGGAGGTGACCAAGAACCCGATGGCCATTGACAGAGCTCCAGAGTTACTCTGTGGAGATGAGAGCATTCCAGAAGGACAACCATCTTTGCACCAATCAGGCCTTTATGGCAGAGTGGCCAGACTGAAGCCACTCCTCAGTAAAAGGCACGATAGCCCACTTGGAGTTTGTCAAAAGGCACCTAAAGGACTCTCAGATCATGCGAAACAAGATTCTCTGTTCTGATGAAACGAAGATTTAACTCTTTGGCCTGAATGCCAAGCGTCACGTCTGGAGGAAACCTGGCACCATCCCTACGGTGAACCATGGTGGTGGCAGCATCATGCTGTTGGGATGTTTTTCAGAGGCAGGGACTGGGAGACTAGTCAGAACCGAGGGAAAGATTAACAGAGCAAAGTACAGAGATCCTTGATGAAAACCTGCTCCAGAGCACTCAGGACCTCAGACTGGGGTGAAGGTTCACCTTCCAACAGGACAACAACCCTAAGCACACTGTCAAGACAATGCATGAGTGGCTTCGGGACACATCTCTGAATGTCCTTGAGTGGCCCAGCCATAGCCCGGACTTGAACCCGATCTAATGTAACGGATGTGAAATGGCTAGCTAGTTAGCGGTGGTGCGCACTGATAGCGTTTAAAATCGGTTACGTCACTCGCTTTGAGACCTTGAAGTAGTGGTTCCCCTTGCTCTGCAAGGGCCGAGGCTTTTGTGGAGCGATGGGTAACGATGCTTCGTGGGTGACTGTTGTTGATGTGTGCAGAAGGTCACTGTTTCGCGCCCGGGTCGTGGCGAGGGGACGCCATAAAGTTAAACTGTTACATTGGTGTCGTGACCCGGATCACTGGTTGCTGCGGAAAAGGAGGAGGTTGAAAGGGGGGTGAGTGTAACGGATGTGAAATGGCTAGCTAGTTAGCGGTGGTGCGCGCTAATAGCGTTTAAAATCGGTTACGTCACTCGCTTTGAGACCTTGAAGTAGTGGTTCCCCTTGCTCTGCAAGGGCCGRGGCTTTTGTGGAGCGATGGGTAACGATGCTTCGTGGGTGACTGTTGTTGATGTGTGCAGAGGGTCCCTGGTTCGCGCCCGGGTCGGGGCGAGGGGACGCCATAAAGTTAAACTGTTACACTAACATCAAAGGAGAGACCTGAAAATAGCTGTGAAGTGACGCTCCCCATCCAGCCTGATAGAGCTTGAGAGGATCTTTAGAGAAGAATGGGAGAAACTCCCCAAATACAGGTGTGCCAAGCTTGTAGCGTCATACCCAAGAAGACTCAAGGCTGTAATCGCTGCTGCAGGTGCTTCAACAAAGTACTGAGTAAAGGGTCTGAATAGTTATGTAAATGTGATCTGTTTTTTATGTTTAATACATTTGCAAAAATGCCTAAAAACCTGTTTTTGCTTTGTCATTATGGGGTATTGTGTGTAGATTGATTGATGAGGGAAAAAACAGTAAGCAATTTTAGTATAAGGCTGTAATGTAACAAAATGTGGAAAGTCAAGGAGTCTGAATACTTTCTGAATGCACTGTATGTTGGGTACTACATATATTGTCCCAGTCTTCCTCTGAGATGTCTATATTCAGTTCCTTTTCCCATTTTGCTTAAACATAACAGGTTGAGTTTATCAGGCCATGACACAGTGAAGAGGTTGTCTCGGACATTGCCTGTTTATATGCATTTTGAATCACATGGATAGTCATATGTGGTATGAAAGAAGGTTCTGTCATTTTTTTTCTCTTTTTCAAAATAGTCCATGAACTGTAAGTATCTGAAGAAATCTTGGTTTTCCATCCCATATTTCTCCTTGGAATGAAAACAGAGTTCTCCATCCTCTACAATGGCACACAATGCTGTCATGCCTCTCTCAGCACATTCCTTAAATGTTTTATCGAAGATACCTGGTTTAAATTTCGAATCAAACGCAAACCATTTCAACATTCTGATTTCCTTTTCCAGGTTGTGTTTTACAATCCAAAACAAGAGGTCTAGTGTAAATGATGATAAAGGGTTAAGTATTCCTTTATTCCCAAATTGGTCTTTATCCTCAGCTGAAGTTGTCTATATTATAAGTTCTGAATGATATTGACCGACCAATACAGAAAAAATAAATACCTTTGTTCAAAACTGATCCAAACATTTCCCCTTCTAAATGTCAGTGTTCAAACTTTACACTCTTCAAATGTTCTTGTAAACATATGTAGCACTTTATTCGAGCGCTATTGATTTTACCTGTAGGAAATGGGGGTAGACCTCTATGTGTGGGAGCTGTCTACCCTCTGTTTCGGTCCTCTTCAGCTCATCAAGCTCCTGCTCCAGTGTTTGTAGGAGTCCCTCAGCCTCACTCACCATCTCCTTCTCTTTAGCTTGGATCACCTCTCTCACCTCTGAGCACCTTGTCTCAATCAGCTTGGTGAAGAACCTCTCACTGTCCTCCATTGTAGCCTGTGATAAGCACTATCAAAAGATAGAGAAAGAGGCGTCTTGTTGAGACATTTGGCTCAGAAACTTTGGTTAGCATTGTCTGAGTTCTCTGCACTTCTCCCAAAGTATTGACTTGCATACTCCCTGTCATGATTGATGGGCTGCGGTGGATAGCTGACGTTTTACGGGCTCCTGACAAATACTGCTAATTTGTGTTTTTTAATGCTGATCTTAACTTTTTGTTACATAATGTCTCCGCCATAATTTCCTATGATCGAAAACGGCTTCTGGACATCAGAACATTGATCACTAACCTCAATTTGGATGAAGATTTCTACTTCAACGAGTCAGCAGCTCTAGACGTTCTTCTTACTTTGTACCAGGCCCTAATCCCTGGGACTTGAAAGAGGAAGCAGCGGCTAAAAAGAGACAGGCGAGGCGGCATGCTAATGAGATTACGTCGGCGAACAAATAGGCTGCCATTTCCCTCTGTTCTGATGGCGAATGTGCAGTCACTGGAGAACAAACTGGATGAACTCCGTTCGAGACTATCCTTTCAACGAGACCTAAAGAACTGTAATATCCTATGTTTCTCAGAGTCTTGACTGAACAAGGACATGGATAATAGATATCTCGTGGGTTTCTCCATGCATCATCTAGACAGGACGGCAGCCTCGGGTAAGAGTAGGGGGTAGGGGTGTGTCTCTTTGTTAACAGCAGCTGGTGCGTGATCTCTATTGTTTAGCAAGTCTCTAGTTTTTGCTCCTCTAAGTTGTATACCTCGTAGCTGTCTATTTACCACCACAAACCAATGCTGGCACTAAGACTGCACTCTACAAGCTTTTTAGAGCAATAAGCAAACAAAGAAAATGCACATCCAGAAGCAGCGCTTCTTGTCATCGCTGCAACACACGTACAGGATAGGCGAAGGTCGAGAGCCATGCGTCCTCCGAAATACGACCCCGCCAAGCCACACTGCTTCGTGACACACTGCTCGCTTAACCCGGAAGCCAGCCGCACCAATGTGTTGGAGGAAACACCGTACATCTGGCAATTTTAATGCAGGGAAACTGAAATTCGTTTCAGCTCACTTTTACCAGCATTTCATCTGTGCAACTAGAGGTGACAAAACTCATCTTTGATCACCTTTACTCCACGCACAGAAACAAATACAAGGCTCTCCCCCACCCTCCATGTAGCAAAACTGATCATAACTGCATCCTCCTGATTCCTGCTTGCAAGCGAAAACGCAAAAAGGAAGTACCAGTGACGTGCTCAATACGGTAGTGGTCCGATGAAGTGGATGCTAAGCTACAGGACTGTTTTGCTAGCACATACTGGAATATGTTTTGGGATTTATCTGATAACATTGAGGTGTTTACCACATCGGTCACCAGCTTCATTAATAAATGCATCAACGACGTCACCCCCCACAGTGACCGTACGCACATATCCCAACCAGAAGCCATAGAATACAGGCAGCATCCTCACTGAGCTAAAGGCTAGAGCTGCCTCTTATATTTAACACTTTTTGGTTACTACATGATTACATATGTGTTATTTCATAGTTTTAATGTCTTGACTATTATTCTACAAAATAGAAAATAGTAAAAATACAGAAAAACCCTTGAATGAGTAGGTGTGTCTAAACTTCTGACTGGTACTGTACGTCAATGATATGTCAGATACAGTAAAGTGCAAACTCATGCTTTACGCTGATGACTCAGCCATACTGGTATCAGGGAAAGATACAGTTTACATAGAGGAGACCCTGAGTAAGGAATTGCAATTTGTTAGAGATTAGTTGACTGACCACAAATTGTCGCTACATTTGGGAAAAACTGAATCGATTTTGTGTGGAACAAAACGTAGATTGCTTTGGGCTGACAAGATAAAGGTAAACTGTGCAGGCAAGGAGATTGAATCTAAAACAAGTGTAACTTATCTTGGTATGTCCCTAAATCAATCCCTTTCTGGAGACCTGATTTCTGCTAAAATTCTTTCAAAAAATCTAAATGTTTATATCGTAACACTAGATATTTTAACATCAAAGTTAAGAAACCGCTTGTCTCAACCTTGATTCAGTGTCATTTTGATAATACCTGCTCTTCTTGGTATAGTGGGCTATCAAAAAAGCTGAAAAAAGGAATGCAGGTCATGCAAAATAATGTTATCAGGTATATGCTTAATGTATACGCTAGGACCCACATAGGGGTACAGGAGTTACAGGAGGTGGGCTTATATAAAAAAAAAACACATTGATATGGTCTATAACCAGCAGTTACAATACCAGTGCTAGTGTTATGTCTTGTAAAATCCCAATATTAAATAGTACTGCAAGGAGAACGTTTATCTACACAGGCATTTGTCTATGAAATAGCCTCCCCTTGAAGATCAAGCAAAGAAAAAGTAGAAAATTGCTTTAAAAAGCAGGCAAAGGTTTTCCTTTGGACAAGGTTGTCTAAGTAAGACCAACCACTCCACTGCTGCTTGTGCTCCCTACCACTGGTCAGATGTATTTATTTGAATGATTGGTATGATGTGCAATGAATAGAATGAACAGCTTCCACCCCCAAGTCATAAGATTTCTGAACAATTAATCAAATGGCCACTGGACTATTTACATTGACACTCCCCTGCATTTGTTTTGTACACTGCTGCTACTCGCTGTTTATTATCTATGCATAGTCACTTCAGCCCTACCCACATGTACAAATTACAAATTGTATCCCCGCACAGTGACTCGGTATCGGTACCCCCTGTATATAGCCTCGTTATTGTTATTTTATTGTGTTACTTTTTATTATTTTTTACTTTAGTTTATTTGGTAAATACATTCTTAACTCTTCTTGAACTGCACTGTTGGTTAAGGGCTTGTTAGTAAGCATTTCATGGTAAGGTCTACATATGTATTCGGCGCACGTGACAAATAAAGTTTGATTTGATTGTTTTTTAAGGCCGACATGTGAAATGAATATGGTTGATTCTTAATGTTAGGGAAAAGTGCAGAAAATAGTGCCACTTTCTAGGTTGTCAATATAAATTAATGTATTTATGGTTGTTTGTAGTTTTGGAAACAAGCGTTTTTCATAATACTTTTAAGTGATACCCTCTGGGTCCACATTGTACATTTTGTTGGATACAGTGCATTCAGAAAATATTCAGACCCCTTGACTTTTTCCACATTGATACGCTAAAGCCTTATTCTAAAATAAATTAAATATATTTTTTCCTCATCAATCTACACACAATACCCCATAATGACAAAGCGAAAAAAAAGTTTGGAATTGTTTGCAAATGTATTAAAAACAAAAATACCTTATTTACATAAGTACTCAGACCCTTTGCTATGAGACTCGAAATTGAGCTCAGGTGCATCCTGTTTACATTGATCATCCTTGAGATGTTTCTACAACTTGATTGGATTCCACCTGTGGTAAATTCAATTGATTGGACATGATTTTGAAAGGGACCTGTCTATATATGATGCCACATTTAACAGTGCATGTCAGAGCAACAACCAGGCCACGAGGTCGAAAGAATTGTCCGTAGAGTGCCGAGACAGGATTGTGTCAAGGCACAGATCTGTGGAAGGGTACCAAATAATTTCTAAAGCCTTGAAAGTTCCCAAGAACACAGTGGCCTCCATCATTGTTAAACGGAATAGGTTTGAAATCACCAACACTCTTCCTAGAGCTGGCTGCCCGGCCAAACTGAGCAATCGGGGGAGAAGGGCCTTGGTCAGGGAGGTGACTAAGAACGTGATGGTCACTGACAGAGCTCCAGAGTTCCTCTGTGGAGATGGGAGAACCTTCCAGAAGGAGAATCATCTCTGCAGCAGTCCACCAATAAGGCCTGGTAGTGGCCAGATGGAAGCCACTCCTCAGTAAAAGGCACATGACAGCCCGCTTGGAGTTTGCCAAAAGGCACCTAAAGGACTCTCAGACCATGAGAAGTAAGATTCTCTGGTCTGATGAAACCAATATTGAACTCTTTGACCTGAATGCCAAGCGTCACATCTGGAGGAAACCAGGCACCATCCCTACGGTGAAGCATGGGAGTGGCAGCATCATGCTGTGGGGATGTTTTTCAGCGGCAGGGACTGGGAGACTAGTCAGGATCGAGGGAAAGATGAATGGAGCAAAGTACAGAGAGATCCTTGATGAAAACCTGCTCCAGAGCGCTCAGGACCTCAGACTAGGATGAAGGTTCACCTTCCAACAGGACAACGACCCTGTTGGACATTTTTGTTGCTTTGTCATTATTGGGTATTGTGTGTAGATTGATGAGGGGGGAAAACTATCTAATTCATTTTAGAATAAGGTTGTAACGTAACAAAAAGTGGAAAATGTCAAGAGGTCTGAATACTTTTCCCGAATGCACTGTATGTTGGTTACCCCAAATAAATGCAAATAAAAAAAGCAAACACAATTGAGATGAGCCCATAGATGAGCCCTAAAACAGCTCATCGCAGAGTGTGGGTGACTGCATACTTGGGAGTGTTTCTGAAAGTGGGCGTTGCAAAAGAAGTGTGTGGATCAACAGCGATGGGTCTAACATTAGCGCTCCACTATCGGTTAAACCAGCTTAATGTTTACATAGCAGGTGAAGAGAACCAACGTAGCAGATTAGGAGAATTAATGTGTCGGGTTGGGAGAATGAGGTTAAGGTTAGGAAAAGGTTTAGGCATAGCTAAAATGCTACAGTTGTCAACAATCGACTCATCGTGCAGCCCAATCAGCTACGCAAAATGGTCTTGAGTAGCTACAAATCTGCCCAATTAGATGATTCGCTTTCCATACAACCACTTCTGTTGACACGACCACTTTCAGACACACTCCATGTGTGCAGTTACCCATGACTCCATCAGTCAGCTAATGTCGCACCTTTAGAGACTCCACTTCCTGTCTCAGTTTCTGTAGTTCCTCCTCTCTCTCCTGGATTATCTGCTGGCATGTCTTCAACTGCACATTCACATTTTTCTGTGGACAAACATACAGACAGTTGTAATTGACATCACACAATGGATCAAAACAAATCCCTTTCTGATAGATACAGTACCAGTCAAAAGTTTGGACACACCTACTCAATCCAGTGTTTTTCTTAATTTTTACTATTTTCTAAAATGTAGAATAATAGTGAAGACATCAAAACTATGAAATAACATGCATGTAATCATGTAGTAACCAGAAAATTGTTAAACTAATGAAACTAGATTTTATATTTGAGAATCTTCAAAGTAGCCACCCTTTGCCTTGATGACAGCTTTGCACACTTTTGGCATTCTCTCAACCAGCTTCATGAGGTAGTCATGAATGCATTTCAATTAACAGCCTGCCACATATACATGTACCTCTTATACTAAGCCTATAATGGCATACCCATCCATACCTTTTTGGTAGCCCCCCGAGCAGCAGCTGAGTCTTCAGCTTTCAGCTTATCATCATGATGAGGACATGTGTTCTCCTGTAGTGGTATAGATGTGCTGATCAGCTTCTGATTCTTCATGGCTAATGACTTATAGTGAGGACGCAAAACAGGTTCTGTGTCTCCAGGTCCCGTGTGTTTCTCAGCATCATTGTCAGCTTGCAGCCCGGTCTCCTCCATCTTTTCCACCAACTCACCAAGCTGGGCCGTTTCTTTCTAGAGAGAAAAATACACACACAACAGAAACATTACATCCATCATCTAAGACATTACATTTTGGCAATGCAATAATCTGTAATATTATAGAATTGATAGAACTGTAACTGTAACTGTAATTCCTACAATTGATGCTTATCAACTACATACTATGGGTTTAATAGCATAGAACAAGAAAATGAAACAACTAAGAGGTTAGATATGGGTGTTTAAAGAGGTAGACAAATAAATGGTCATACCTTTCGGCGGTCCAGTATATCCTGTAGCATGCTTGTGATTCTGGGGGAGGTCGTACTATCCTTCACAATCTTCACAATCATGTTGTAGTACTGATCCATTCTGGGCTGTGGAAGTATAGACAGGCCAGGTGAATGTAGTTGACTGATTTATAGATCTGAATCTATTGGATTGATCAATCCCAAAATGTGGAATAAAAATGCCATTGATTTTGCTGTCATGGATAAAAAATAAAATGTTTTTATTTTGTTCAAAAACAGACAGACGGATGGATGGACGGACAAAATGCTGTACCCTGGCCTTCTTCAAGTCCAAGTTCTTTCCGATGGTGTAGAGTAATGTGCAGAGACCCTCCAGAGAGTTATCATCTCGGTTCTTCAGCAGCTTTACGATGACGTCGTGCACGATGCACTCAGTCAGCATCTTCAACTTGAACAACTCACACATTAACTTGATATTGCCTAGCGACTGCCTCCGCTCCTCGGTCTTGGCCTCCTCCAGCTCCTCCCTCACTCGCTGGCGCTCCTCCTCCTGGAAGGAATCAGGAAAGTTAACAAGTTAAACTATACAAATTGTTACTAGTTAGATAACAAACCGTGTTCCAATTATCAATTGAAGGGAATAGCACCACAATATATTATCAATGCACAGTTAGGGCAACATAATCAATCGCACATCAAAGCATTAAAGTCATACAGAGGAATGAATATAATTTTGATCAGATTAGAATAGAATATCTCAAAAAGATGTTTCAAAGTGTTGGTCTATAATCTAGTCGACAGTGTGTCTGAAGGGATGGATGTGCTACCTTGGTGATGGCATCCACCATCTCCTGTTGTTGCCAGAAGATTTCACGACTGCTTCTCGCCATGTTCTCAAAGTTTCTTTGGACTCGGTTCAGAAGCAGGTTGCGGAAATTTACTGTCACTCCTGGATTGGCAGCAGTGGGTACTTTAAGCTGAGGAGGAGGATATGCAGAAGGGAGAAAAAACTCAAGTTAAAAGCACAATATGTATGATTTACTGCTGTTCTTGGTGTGTGGTCACTGGCATTTGACAAAAATAGCAATCACCTCAGCGACAGACAAAATAAACACAGAGGGAGAATTGTATAGATGCAGACTTACCCCCATGAGGCAGCGGCAGATGTTGGCATAGGTCGCAGAGCTGGTAGGTTGTGCCAGGGCCCTCTCATATATGAGGTGAATGATGCCCTTCAGTCTGGCCTCTGTGTTAATGGTGAACTTAGTAATTGCCTTCATCGATTGCTGGAAGTTGTTTTGATTTACCCTATCCAGGATGTAATTCATTTGAGCATACAGTTTCTGTGTCTTCTCTGGCTCTGGATCCTGAAACTCCTTCTTCAAGTTATAAATTGGGGGACAGGTGAGGCAGTGACATAGACATCAAAGTTAAAGAGGGTAAGGAGGTCAGAGAAACAATTAGGGGGCAGTATGATATCACCAACAATTTAATCAGGAGGGTATCACTGAACACACATATACCTACTGTGTACATACAAACTCTGCACTTACCAAGTCCTGTTTTTCCACAGCCTGTCCACTAGAAGAGGGAGCTGGTGACTGGGTTTCTTGTTTGCATGTCTTGGTCCCACTCATCTTCTTCTGTGGACAAACATGCACTGGTATTGAGGCAATACTACCGTGGTATTACAACATTATACACTCTTCCTGAATGTTATATTGTGATAGATAGAAATGTGTCTTTGCCTTCTCTGGTAGATGGGAGGGGCCTGTGTAATTCACTGAACTCACATGACATGCAAAGTACAATGTACACGTAGGCTAATTTCATACTGTGCCACATTCAATGATACTCCGTGTAATTTTGTCACTTGCAGACATGAAAACGTTATTATCCATACCTTTTTCTTGCTAACCAGGTGCTGATTTCTCAGCATGTTTGCTGAGTATTTCCTCAGTATGTTTGCTATTTCCTCAGTATGTTTCCTCAGTATATGACTTGGAGTATATGACTATGTTTCCAGATCCAGTGTCATCAGTTTGAAATCCAGTCTTCTTTATTTTTTAAATTTCATCAAACTTGGTGTTTGTGTCTAGTACAGGTCTTGGGGTGTAGGTCTCTCTGCACTGGTAGAATATGTGATAAGGATTACGTTGGTCATCCTGATCCCAGTTACCAATACATAATTTGCAGTAACTCTGTCCACGGGGAATTCTCACCGGATTCAGTAAACCCACACAGATTAGACAACTTGTTTTTTTCTGATTCAAAATATCAATAGTTTGAGCCACAGTAGTTGAGTCACTGCAGGTTACTAACGTGCGATATTTCTGGTGCGTTACTGTACTGCTACAGCGCAGTTGTTGGTTTTGTTTCTTGTACTGCTAGTGTAGCACAATATAGACCACCGCCTGTAGTTTCCAATGTGAGCAAATGACTCCTAGTGGATAGAACAAACAACCAGGGGGGCAGAGCCAAGCACGAGCTAGCGAGAGCCTATTGGCGCGTTCTAGCATATATTTGCGTATTTCTGTTAGTAAACGACTCTGAAGTGACCGTGTACAATAACTCAATTCGCCCTAGCACTCCTTCTAAACAACGACATTTTAGAAACGTTGGCAAAGGGTAAAGTCTAAAAAAAACTTTGTTCACTCTGTTCGTAACATATTTTAGTTTTGGAAACAGTGGAAAAAAGGAGGAACCCGCACACTGTTCTTGATAGTATCACTGCTATCATTAAGCATTTCGCTATACACTCGCAATACACTCGCAATAACATCCAATAACATTTCTTCTTCTTCTTCTTCTTCTTCATTGAGGTTTAACGGTAGTTGGCATCCAATTTGTTGCATTACCGCCACCTACTAGACTGGAGTACAACTCCATTACATTTAATGTATTCCTACCTCATGCCATCATCCTGAAAGGATGGGACATCACCACTTAACACACCCTGTAACTCTTCTGCTGTCAAGTCTCGCACACCCAAATACCTCTATGCAGCTGCCACCACAACCTCAATTTTCTGAGACTTCCGATCCATCCCTGCAGTACAATTAATAACCATTGCTATAAATGCTAAAAATCCCATTTTACTGAAACTTATATCACCTTTTGGCCTATCCCTCTGTACTGGTATATCTCTACTACTCTCACCACTCTTCCCCCTTAACCCATCTTCCTCTACTTTCTTCAATGCCTCAGCATATGACAACTTCTGCACTACTGTAACCCTGGAAACCTCAACCTGCCTCTCTCGCACCGGACATTTCTGATCCCCAGCTCCATGGGCACCCCTACAATTAACACATTCCACTACTTTCCCCAATACTACACATTCCCTTGTCTCATGCCCTTCTGCACATTTCTCACACCTTGGACCCTCCTTTATACACACTGCTGCCACATGCCCATAAGCTTGACACCTGTAACATTTTAATGTATTTGGCACATACGCTGTAACTTATATATCCTAACTTCACTTTGTCAGGCAAAGACTCAACTTCAAAACTCAAAAGAACAGACAATGAATCTTCTGTTTCCCAGCTCTCGCCACCCTGTCCGCGTGGCATCAAATGACGAGCATCACATACACCGGAGATCTTTTCCCTCAGCTAGGCAACTTTTATATCTACTGCCACCCCAGTTAACACTCCTTTCATTGGTGCTCTTTTCTTGAGAACAAAACCATTCACTTTTCTCACCCCCATTCATTTTACTTTAAGCGCATTCTTCCTCTGCTAACAGAAACACAAACAATTATCACTAGACCACTTCTAGTTACCCTCACCGATTCCACATGACCCAACTCTTTTTTCACCCACTGTGAAACCACAAATGGATCAGCCAAAAGGCAAGAGTCCACTTTTTCCATAAACTTCACTCCTACTGTCACAGACTCTTCTTCACCCTGATCCTCAGTGCATACCTCGGTCTCCGATAACTTTACCGCACCTATCACCTATTCCCTTTCTCCTGTCTTCAGCTCCCTCTACTTACACCTTCTACCATTCTTCTTTGACAAACCATCTCCTTTTTCCCCCATAATTTTTATCCGACTCAAGCTCACCCTCTTCTTCCCTCTCTCTCTTAGGGCTCTTCTCCCTCTCTTTTTCCCTCCATTCCTCCGTTTTCCAAGTACACGTCTTCTTATGATAATACTGCTGCTCCATTCCTGACAACCATCTTGTTCTTGCTTTCTCTAGGGACTCCATTTTCTCCTTCTTTCTCGACACGTCATGACCCTCGACTCAATACTATCTCCTTTTGTGAGTTTTTTAAATTAGCACCCTTATGTAGACCTAGCCCCACCCACATCCGTTCCACGCATCGAATGACATTACTCAATGACATGGACCCCAATCTCAAATTCACTATTGAATTTGACACTAAACGTGTTCATTACCTTGATATGTGGACTGAGAAATCGACTGGAACCTTGTTTACAACTCTGTATAGAAAAGAAACGGACAGAAATACTATATTACAGGGGGACAGCTTCCACCCTGACACTGTCACGTTCTGACCTCTATTTTCCTTTGTTTTGTCTTTATTTTGTATGGTCAGGGCGTGAGTTGGGGTGGGCAGTCTATGTTTGTTTATCTATGTTTTTCTATTTCTGTGTTTGGCCTGATATGGTTCTCAATCAGAGGCAGGTGTTAGTCATTGTCTCTGATTGGGAACCATATTTAGGTAGCCTGTTTTGTGTTGGGTTTTGTGGGTGTTTGTTTCCTGTGTCAGTGCTTGTGCCACACGGGACTGTTTCGGTTAATATCACGTTGTTATTTTGTTTTGTGTCATGTGCAGTTTATTCGATTAAAACATGGACACTTACCACGCTGCGTCTTGGTCCGATCCCTGCTACACCTCCTCTTCAGACGAAGAGGAGGAAATCTGCCGTTACAGACACATTAAAAAGAGGACTTCCAAGAAGCCAGTTTTTCAGACTGCACAATACGTATATGCCACTCCACAGAGGACTATCTAGAAAAAGCAGCGGAGATGCGCAATAGGTTTCTAAGAAGAGGCTATTCTCCACAATGTGTGGATGAAGCTCTTAATTTGGCATTGGGGAAAACACGAGATGAACTGCTACAAAGCTAAAGAACACTCTGTAATGTTAACAACCACATATACTTTGAACTCGCAAAAAGTGGGAGATGCTGTCAAGAAACAGTTGCATGTTTTATCATCGGACCCAGCTTTGACGGCTGAATTTAAGAATCCACCACTTATTGTATATAGGAGAGGTCACAATGTACGCAATAAATTGGTCCATGCCAACTGCCAGCCACAAAAGAAATCAGCCAGGCTCTTTTAAGCCCTCTTCCGAATGGTAGCTATAAATGCAGAGGTTCCGCACAGTGCAACAATATGATGAAGTGTGAATATTTCTGCCATCCACATACAGGAAAACGTTTCCAAATAAATTACATTATTACGTGCTCCACCACCCATGTTATCTACATTATTAAATGTCCATGTGGGCTGTGCTATGTACAGTTGAAGTCGGAGGTTTACATACACTTAGGTTGGAGTCATTAAAACTCGTTTTTCAACCACTCCACAAATTTCTTGTTTACAAACTATAGTTTTGGCAAGTCGATTAGGACTTTCTACATGACACAAGTAATTATTCCAACAATTGTTTACAAACAGATTATTTCACTTATAATTCACTGTATCACAATTCCAGTGGGTCAGAAGTTTACATACACTAAGTTGACTGTGCCTTTAAACAGCTTGGAAAATTACAGAAAATGATGTCATGGCTTTAGAAGCTTCTGACAGGCTAATTGACCTCATTTGAGTCAATTGGAGGTGTACCTGTGGATGTATTTCAAGGCCTACCTTCAAACTCAGTGCCTCTTTGCTTGACATCATGGGAAAATCAAAAGAAATCAGCTAAGACCTCCGAAAAAAAATGGTAGACCTCCACAAGTCTGATTCATCTTTGGGAGCAATTTCCAAACGCCTGAAGGTACCACGTTCATCTGTACAAACAATAGTACACAAGTATAAACACCATGGGACCACGCAGCCATCACACCGCTCAGGAAGGAGACGCGTTCTGTCTCCTAGAGATAAATGTACTTAGGTGCAAAAAGTGCAAATTAAAGAACCTTGTGAAGATGCTGGAGGAAACAGGTACAAAAGTATATATATCCACAGTGAAACGAGTCCTATATCGACATAACCTGAAAGGCCGCTCAGCAAGGAAGAAGCCACTGCTCCAAAACGACCATAAAAAAGCCAGTCTACGGTTTGCAACTGCACATGGGGACAAAGATTGTACTTTTTGGAGAAATGTGAAGAAATGTGATGAAATGAAAATACAACTGTTTGGCCATAATGACCATCGTTATGTTTGGACGAAAAAGGGGGAGGCTTGCAAGCCGAAGAACACCATCCCAACCGTGAAGCACGGGGATGGCAGCATCATGCTGTGGTGGTGCTTTGCTGCAGGAGGGACTGGTGCAATTCACAAAATAGATAGCATCAGGAGGCAGGACAATTACGTGGATATATTGAAGCAACATCTTAAGACATCAGTCAGGAAGTTAAAGCTTGGTCGCAAATGGGTCTTCCAAATGAACAATGACCCCAAGCATACTTCCAAAGTTGTGGCAAAATGGCTTAAGGACAACAACGTTAAGGAATTGGAGTGGCCATCGCAAAGCCCTGACCTCAATTCTATAGAAAATTTGTGGGCAGAACTGAAAAGCGTGTGCGAGCAAGGAGGCCTACAAACCTGAGTCAGTTACTCCAGCTCTTTCAGGAGGAATGGGCCAAAATTCACCCAACTTATTGTGGGAAGCTTGTGGAAGGCTACCCAAAACGTTTGACCCAAGTTAAACAATTTAAAGGCAATGCTATCAAATTCTAATTGAGTGTATGTACACTTCTGACCCACTGGGAATGTGATGAAAGAAATAAAAGCTGAAATAAATCATTCTCTCTACTATTATTCTGACATTTCACATTCTTAAAATAAAGTGGTGATCCTAACTGACCTAAGACAGGGAATTTTTACTAGGATTAAATGTCAGGAATTGTGAAACTGAGTTTAAATGTATTTGGCTAAGGTGTATGTAAACTTCCAACTTCAACTGTAGGTAAAACCTCCCGTTCTCTCAAACAGAGAATCAGTGAACATAAAAGTTAAATTAGGAGAAACGAGTGGGATTATCCAGTCGCAATACATTTCAAAACTTCTTCGGGATCGGTGTCCCTTCCACGGGACGGTTGAGCTAACATAGACTAATGCGATTAGCATGAGGTTGTAAGTAACAAGAAAATTTCCCTGGACATAGACATATCTGATATTGGCAGAAAGCTTAAATTCTTGTTAATCTAACTGCACTGTCCAATTTACAGTAGCTATTATAGTGAAAGAATACCATGCTATTGTTTGAGGAGAGTGCACAATTTTGAACATGAAAAGTTATTAATAAACATATTAGGCCCATTTGGGCAGTCTTGATACAAAAGTTTGAACATAAATGCAATGGTTCATTGGATCAATCTAAAACGTTGTACATACACTGATGCCATCTAGTGGCCAAAATCTAAATTGCTTCTGGGCTGGAATAATACATTATGGCCTTTCTTCTGCATTTCAAAGATAATGGTACAAAAAAATCGAAAGAACGTATGTTTATTTCTTTGTATTATCTTTTACCAGATCTATTGTGTTATAGTCTACTACATTCCTTTCACATTTCCATAAACTTCAAAGTGTTTCCTTTCAAATGGTACCAAGAATATGCATATCCTTGCTTCAGGGCCTGAGCTACAGGCAGTTAGATTTGGGTATGTCATTTTAGGCAAAAAAAATAAAAAAGGGGTTAATCCTTCTGAGGATTAATGTCCTAAAACATTACATTTCTACCTTTAGATTTTGTGGCATAGAGATAGTTAAGATATCAGACAGGGGAGGTGATATAAATAATACTCTGAGCAAAAGAGAATGTTTTGGGATTTTCACCCTCCAGACATTATTTCCTAAAGGTCTTAATGAAATGCCTATGTATATTATTTCAGATTATTCTGATGTTTTTCTTGTGCTGTCCCCAATGATTTATGAAAACTTGCTTGGTAGGTCGATGTCCTCATTGTGGTTTTACTGGCATGTTTAATATGTTTTATGTACACACTTTATTAGAATATTTATGAAATGCATATTGTTATATTTGGTGCACTTATTTTTTTTCCTTTGACTCCAGCCCCATTCGATGTGTGGAACGGATGTGGGTGGGGCTAGGTCTACATAAGGGTGCTAATTTAAAAAACTCACAAAAGCTCTGACGAAGGCCGTGACGCCGATACGTAAAGCTTATTAAAGAGCAGTGATACTATCAAGAGCAGTGTGCGGTTTCCTTCTTTTTTCTCATTTTATTCAACTGTTACCATGCACCAGCAAAATAGATAGCTCAGATGTGCGAGTGCCTTTTGAGTTTTGGAAACAGAAAACTGCATTGAGATCAAATGTTTCATCAATAAGAAAATGAACTAATTTACATTTCGGCCAAAATATTTCTCGCTCCATCTTCTCCCACTGCCGGTCACTGGGCTTCCTCTCACCATCATATTTGGTAGTGATTGGAAACGCCAACCGGAAGCTTCACATTTATATATTCTGTGAAATATCTGTCTCATTGTTCCTTCTGTGGCTCTGCTGTTGGTTTAGTTTCTTCAGAAAGAATTGTGTGTGAGAGACAGGTATAGGATCAATAGCATGTCAAATGTATTCACAAATGTAAATCACCAATCCACAAATGTAAAACACTTTCCACAAATGTAAATCGTAATCCACAAATGCAATTCGCTATCCACAAACAAACACCTTTTTATTTTTATTTTTAAATCAATATATTGCATTAGAATTTTTTTTAATTGCAAATATGCAGGTCATTTCCAAGGGTCTTAAGTAAAATGACTGCCATAAAGACAGAGTTATCACACGTAGAAAGCGATTTATAGTCATGTAAAAAAAGTTGATCCCATTGATGCCGTTGACCCTGATCACTGGT
Source organism: Salvelinus sp. IW2-2015 (assembly GCF_002910315.2). Classification (NCBI taxonomy): domain Eukaryota; kingdom Metazoa; phylum Chordata; class Actinopteri; order Salmoniformes; family Salmonidae; genus Salvelinus; species Salvelinus sp. IW2-2015. Next base: position 12,913,216 of record NC_036867.1, read on the forward strand.
TGCTGCGGAAAAGGAGGTTGTCAAAGGGGTGAGTGTTACCGGTGTGAAATGGTTAGCTAGTTAGCGGTGCACGCTAATAGCGTTTCAATCGGTGACGTCACTCGCTCTGAGACCTCAAAGTAGTTGTTTCTCTTGCTCTGCAAGGGCTGTGGCTTTTGCAGAGCGATGGGCAACGGTACTTTGAGGGTGACTGTTGTTGATGTGTGCAGAGGGTCCCTGATTCAAGCCCAAGTTGGGGTGAGGAGAGGGACGGAAGCAATACTGTTACAAAGTCTGATCCCATATCCTACACCTCCACCCTACCTTTTGCATGCTTCTCCTGGGGAAATGGTTAGAGGCCTCAGGAATACGTCTCCTTGATACTCATCGTCTGTGCAACATGAGACAGAGGATGGATTATAATCACTTACAATGTATGACATACAGTATCCTTCACATTTAGTGGTGCTATCACACTGGCCAGCTAATTCAACTATTTGGTTGATGAACGGGTGTACACCGCAATAATGTTGCAATTATAGAGTAATCTAGGGCTAGGGTTATTTACTTTGGACATACCATGGTTACACATATGGTTAACATATTATGGTTACCATAATATAATTTCTGCAGCCTTGAAAGGCAGGCATCAACATGGCCGAACGAGAGGCTGCCAGTGATTTACAGAAATCGCTTTCTATGGTTCCGAACATTTTTTCTACGACTACAAATCTTTTTCACGCATGATAACTTTTTTTCTACTGTGATAACTTTTTTTCTATGTGTGAGAAAAAAAACTCTACACATGGGAACTTTTTCTTCTTGTCAAATCCCTGCCAAATGTCAGGTGACCTAAGCGCTTCCAAATATGGAGTTGCAGGCTTTCCATATCTGTCATGTTTGCGCATATCTCTCCTACAGTGGCTTGCGAAAGTATTCACCCCCTTGGCATTTTTCCTATTATGTTGCCTTACAACCTGGAATTAATTCTTGGCACTAGGGGGGTGCTATTTCGACATAGCACAAATGTGTATCCAATGTAAACGGTCTCCTACTCAATTCTTGCTTGTACAATATGCATATTATTCTTACTATTGGATAGAAAACACTCTCTAGTTTCTAAAACCGTTGGAATTATGTCTGTAAGTGAAACAGAACTCGACTTAGAGCACTTTTCATATGTCTGTGTGAGAATGGGAAATTTTATCATCTGCTTTGAGACCTGTCTTTAACTTTGCCTGTCTTCTATTGGTTGAGATGCACTGCATACGCCTTCCCCTGGCTGTTAGCGAATAGGGAGAGTTGAAATGACGTCTCTACGTATTTCCCAAAGTTTTTAAATTGATTGGAACCGAGGTGTCCGACCTTTTGGGACTTCGCGCTGACGCAAAGAGGGTCTTGGCATGTCTTTTTAGAACGTCTGGTTTTAGCTCCTAGAAGTATCCGGCTCTGTTTTTATTCGCTATAGGCTTTAAAGACATCATAATCTTGTTATTTTGAACCGAATTATACCAGTTTAGGTCAGTATATTGCGATTTTCAGGTATTTATTTCCATGGCGCTGTAGAAACGTGGGTGTCTCTCTCTCGAATGCCATTCTGTACTGCTAATTGCAACGTCGAGGGAAACATTCTCCAACCCAGCAACGATTCTTTTGGCCAACGGACACCTTTCACAAGATTCTGATGGGAGTTCAGCTAATAGTAGGTACTATTTATGCTGATAAAACGTTGTTCTGTTGAAAAAGAAAAATGTATTAGACGCCATTATTTTCCATGTAGCGTTGCGCTATCGCACCCTGTATTGTACCCAGTATTGCGCAGTAAGGTTAATTTTAAAAACGTAATTCAGCGATTGCATTAAGAACTAATTTCTCTTTCAATTGCTGTCCAACCTGTATTTTTTTAGTCAAGTTTATGAATAGTTTTCGATAAGATTAGGTGCCTTTCCAAAATGGCGCCGGACAGATTGCTTGATTTTTTGCCCACTAAACACGTTGTGTAACCACGAATTGTGCGGCTAAATATGCACATTTTCGAACAAACTATATGCATTGTGTAATATGATGTTACAGGACTGTCATCTGAAGAATTCTGAGAAGGTTAGTGAAAAAATTAATAGCGTTTGGTGGTTTATAACGTTATTGCTATTTTTGGCTTGAATCAATGCTACTGTGTGACTGACTTGTAGTAAGCTAAGATAACGCTATATTGTGTTTTCGCTGTAAAACACTTAGAAAATCTGACATATTGGCTATATTCACATGATCTGTGTCTTTCATCTGCTGTACGCTGTGTATTTTTAAGAAATGTTTTATGATGAGTAATTAGCTAATACACGATGGTCTCTGTAGTTATTCTAGTCATTTTAGTGATAGTTGTAATGGGGGCTGCAATTGTAAACTGATTTATACCTGAAATATGCACATTTTTCTAAAAAAACCTATGCTATACAATAAATATGTTATCAGACTGTAATCTGATGAGAATTGTTTCTTGGTTAGTGGCTATTTATATCTTTATTTGGTCGAATTTGTGATAGCTACTGATGCAGTAAAAAAAATGGTGGAGTAAAAAAAGTGGTGTCTTTTGCTAACGTGGTTAGCTAATAGATTTACATATTGTGTCTTCCCTGTAAAACATTTAAAAAATCAGAGATGATGGCTTGAATCACAAGATCTGTATCTTTCATTTGGTGTCTTGGACTTGTGATTTCATGAACATTTTATTTTATGATATCCCTATCCCTTTTTCATGTCTTCACTATTATTCTACAATGTAGAAAATATAAAAAATAAAGAAAAAACGTTGATTGAGTAGGTGTGTGCAAACCTTTTACTGGTACTGTATATCCTGAGTTTTTTTTATATATCTTCTAGATATAGGACAGACACTTCAAATCCTTGTTCCTTATGATTAATTTTTTGACTGTCTTTTTGTGCCATTTATGAATGTGTTATTCAATATGTTTCTCTGGGCTATAGTAGTAAAATCGAAATTCAACATTTTTGCAAATATTCGGCTCGGTGCCCTTGGTCGATTCACTTTGTGAGACTAGCGGACAGCTGGCACTGTTCCCCTACCAATCCGCAGCACAGGTTCTGTTGGCAATTGTGTGGCATTCTTTAGGGGGCTTGGTGGTTCCGATTCCGACTATCTCTCCTGGATGCCCGTACCACGGCTGAGTCTGAGTTGCGGATAGCGGAGATGGTTTGGGTCGTTGGACGCATTCCATGGTGTTCACAGGGTCAATCTCCCCAGGGTATGTGTATTACATTGGGCCATTCACTCTCTGTCCACAAGGGGGAAACCCTCCCCATAGGTGGCGCATTACTGGGATTAATTGCTGATTCCTGCCTGTAGGTCACCAATCCCTATAAGGTAGGTGTCTAGTGATACAGGTTATGGACCCTGTAGGTGATTTGTGATTGGTAGCAGAGTCGAGGGAACAAGCAGGGTTGGACACGACCCTGTTGTTTTCCCATACACAGTCTCTGTGGTTCATATGAACCCCGAAATGAGCTGTCTTCCTCCAGCTCAGTGCTTTTTATTCCTTGGAATTAGAGTTGATTACAAATTGCCCCTGTCTGTTACATCAGAAGGGGTCTATTTTTCAGAGCTGTCTGTCCCATTCCCAGCTAGGTTACAAGGCACTTTGTCGCCAGTAGGCTGCCTATGACTGGTCAGTAGGGTAACCTCCATGATAATATTGTGACAACATGCTAGTTGTTACAACAGTACCCCCAGGTGACACATAAACACAGTTTTTTCAACCCCAAGTTCCACAGTGTTCACGGGTGTCAAAATTGTTGTGTCTCCCGCATGTGAGTTAGATGAAAAGTGTCGCTTCTCCACGGTTGTCAAGAATGGTGGTTATTTTTCCATTTCCAATCTCTCTGTCCACAAGGTGGCGTCCCGCCTCTTCAGATGGCACTACACGGGAGGCTCACGCTCTGCTCCGACCAATGGCACGCATGCGCAGTGTGGCCCTGGATTATGCGAACAGTGACTTCGGGATACAGGCTACAACTCAGCGCATTCCGTCACTGGGTCTCGAGCTAGACACTCGCTTATCAAGCTTTTTTATCCATATGGAGAGTGTTCGGGTACCGGCTCTGCTTAGCCAAATTTCGTCTTGGTCACAGAATGCGTTTTCAACAATGCATTTTAATCCTACTGGGGGTGATGGCTTCTGTGATAGAAGTCGTTCCCTGGTGCTATTGTTGATGCAGCCCTTCCAGCGCTGAGGGCTAGCCACTCACCTGGACTCATCTCGCAGCCTAAGCCGGTTGCTTTGTGTGTCCCTGTCAGGCCTATGGGCCATGGCCCATCGATGGGACCCTCTTCTATTGTGAGGGGCCTCCCATGGGTTGAGATGTATCACAACAGACGCTTTTGTAACAACCTGTCTTGGTTGGGTTCATGTGAGTGACTGATTGATTGCACAAAGGAGGAAACCACACTAGCAGTCCCAAGCAATTTGGCATTATGCCCAGAATATTGTTTGGGGACTAGACAAGTGATACAAGGTCTCAGCTTTGAGGGAAGAAGCCTTGTGAGGTATCAGTCAGTCACATGCAGGAACAAACGTTAATAATGAATAATGTAACTCATGCTTATAACTTGTTTGTGTAGCAGTATAAAAGGACTGATAGGGAACGCCACCTTTCCGAGTTTTCATCATTCTTGTACTGAGTTTGTGAACCTCTCTGCATGTTAAATAAAGATTGCTTCGTTTACTTTGACTTTGAGTCCTTAGTGTTGAATTTCAACGACCGGCTCCTTACTGTCTGAGTAGGTGAGTGTCGGGCTGAGTGTGGGTGTATTTTTCCAAATTCAACAGACATGCATCATACTAACCAGACTGATAGTATCTCATTTCCAATTTGTTTAATTTCTCTGAACACTAAATAGAATAGGAAGGGAGTTTTAGGCTGACTCAGGATGGTTATAGGCATACTATCACATTGGCCCTATACCGTAGACCAGTGGTTCTCAACTGGTTTTGCACGGGGACCCAAATTTGACAATGACAATTGAGTCGCGACCCAATATTATGGACTCTGGTTTATTACATTTTTTAATGTTGTATTGCAGCTGCCTTCTTGGGTAGGTTTCACTTGCAAAATAGACTGTCTCAATTATGGTATTAATGAAAGTCATTACACAGCCATGTCACCTGGGGTGGCAGGTAGCCTAGTGGTTAGAGCGTTGGACTAGTAACTGAATGGTTGCAAGATCAAATCCCTGATCTGACAAGGTAAAAATCTGCTGTTCTGCCCCTGAACAAGGCAGTTAACTCACTGTTCCTAGGCCGTCATTGAAGAAAAAAAAGTTCTTAACTGACTTGCCTAGTTAAATAAAGGTTAACTTTTTTTCCCTAGAAAACATTTATTATCAATTCAAGAGAATAAGTCATTTAATTAGGTGACCAGTTCAGGAGTGGGGTGTAATAAATGATCAGACTCAGAACATGACATCAAAAACAGTCCAATAATGTTAATGAACAGTAACACATACCAGTCCAATAATGTTAATGAACAGTAACACATACCAGTCCAATAAGTTAACAACAAGTAAACACTACCAGGTCCAATTCGCAATGTTAATGAACATAACACATACAGTCCAATATGTTAATGAACAGTAACACTACCAGTCTCAATAATGTTAATGAACAGTAACAACACCAGTCCAACTAATGTTAATGAACAGTAACACACACCAGTCCAATAATGTTAATGAACAGTAACACATACCAGTCCAATAATGTTAATGAACAGTAACACATACCAGTCCAATAATGTTAATGAACAGTAACACACTACCAGTCCAATAATGTTAATGAACAGTCACACATACCAGTCCAATAATGTTAATGAACAGTAACACATACCAGTCCAACAATGTTAATGAACAGTACACATAACCAGTCCAATAATGTTAATGAACAGTAACACATACCAGTCCAATAATGTTAATGAACAGTAACACATACCAGTCCAATAATGTTAATGAACAGTAACACACACCAGTCCAATAATGTTAATGAACAGTAACACACACCAGTCCAATAATGTTAATGAACAGTAACACACACCAGTCCAATAATGTTAATGAACAGTAACACATACCAGTCCAATAATGTTAATGAACAGTAACACTACCAGTCCAACTAAATGTTAATGAACAGTACACACATACCAGTCCAATAATGTTAATGAACAGTAACACATACAGTCCAATAATGTTAATGAACAGTAACACATACCAGTCCAATAATGTTTAATGAACAGTACACACACCAGTCCAATTTAAAACACACAATAATATCCGAATAATTAATGAACAGTCAACACATACCAGTCAAAATGTTAATGAACAGTATACACATACCAGTCCAATAATGTTAATGAACAGTCACACATACCAGTCCAACAATGTTAATGAACAGTAACACATACCAGTCCAATAATGTTAATGAACAGTACACATACCAGTCCAATAATGTTAATGACAGTAACACATACCAGTCCAACTAATGTTAATGAACAGTAACACATACCAGTCCATAATGTTAATGAACAGTAACACATACCAGTCCAATAATGTTAATGAACAGTAACACATACCAGTCCAATAATGTTAATGAACAGTACACATACCAGTCCAATAATGTTAATGAACAGTCACACATACAGTCCAACAATGTAATGAACAGAACACATACCAGTCCAATAATGTTAATGAACAGTAACACATACCAGTCCAATAATGTTAATGAACAGTCACACATACCAGTCCAATAATGTTAATGAACAGTAACACATACCAGTCCAACTAATGTTAATGAACAGTCACACATACCAGTCCAACAATGTTAATGAACAGTCACACATACCACGTCCAACAATGTTAATGAACAGTAACAACATACCAGTCTCAATAATGTTAATGAACAGTAACACATACCAGTCCAACAATGTTAATGAACAGTAACACATACCAGTCCAATAATGTTAATGAACAGTCAACACATACCAGTCCAACAATGTTAATGAACAGTCACACATACCAGTCCAACAATGTTAATGAACAGTCACACACTACCAGTCCAACAATGTTAATGAACAGTAACACATACCAGTCCATAATGTTAATGAACAGTAACACATACCAGTCCAATAATGTTAATGAACAGTACACACACCAGTCCAATAATTAAGAGACAGTAACACATACCAGTCCAACAATGTTAATGAACAGTAACACACACCAGTCCAATAATGTTAATGAACAGTAACACATACCAGTCCAATAATGTTAATGAACAGTAACACATACCAGTCCAACAATGTTAATGAACAGTCACACATACCAGTCCAACAATGTTAATGAACAGTCACACATACCAGTCCAACAATGTTAATGAACAGTAACACATACCAGTCCAATAATGTTAATGAACAGTACACATACCAGTCAACAATGTTAATGAACAGTAACACATACCAGTCCAATAATGTTAATGAACATAACACATACCAGTCCAATAATGTTAATGAACAGTACACACATACCAGTCCAACAATGTTAATGAACAGTAACACATACCAGTCCAATAATGTTAATGAACAGTCACACATACCAGCCAACAATGTTAATGAACAAACAATCCAGTCCAATAATGTTAATGAACAGTAACACTACCAGTCCAATAATGTTAATGAACAGCACACATACCAGTCCAACAATGTTAATGAACAGTAACACATACCAGTCCAATAATGTTAATGAAACAGTAACACATACCAGTCCAATAATGTTAATGAACAGTCACACATACCAGTCCAATAATGTTAATGAACAGTAACACATACCAGTCCAAAATGTTAATGAACAGTCACACATACCAGTCCAACAATGTTAATGAACAGTCACAATACAGTCAACAATGTTTAATGAACATAGAACACATACCAGTCCAATAATGTTAATGAACAGTAACACATACCAGTCCAACAATGTTAATGAACAGTAACACATACCAGTCCAAAATGTTAATGAACAGTAACACATACCAGTCCAATAATGTTAATGAACAGTACACATACCAGTCCAACAATGTTAATGAACAGTCACAACATACCAGTCCACAATGTTAATGAACAGTCACACATACCAGTCCATAATGTTAATGAACAGTAACACATACCAGTCAATAATGTTAATGAACAACACACACCAGTCCAATAATGTTAATGAACAGTAACACATACCAGTCCAACAATGTTAATAACAGTAACACAACCATCAATAAGTTAATGAACAGTAACACATACCAGTCCAATAATGTTAATGAACAGTAACACACACCAGTCCATAATGTTAATGAACAGTAACACATACCAGTCCAATAATGTTAATGAACAGTCACACATACCAGTCCAATAATGTTAATGAACTAACACATACCAGTCCAATAATGAATCAGTAACACACACCAGTCCAATAATGTTAATGAACAGCACACATACCAGTCCAATAATGTAATGAACAGTAACACATACCAGTCCAACAATGTTAATGAACAGTAAACACATACCAGTCCAATAATGTTAATGAACAGTAACACATACCAGTCCATAATGTTATGAACAGTAACACATACCAGTCCAATAATGTTAATGAACAGTAACACACACCAGTCCAATAATGTTAATGAACAGTAACACACACCAGTCCCAATAATGTTAATGAACAGTAAACACACACAGTCCAATAATGTTAATGAACAGTAACACATACCAGTCCAATAATGTTTAATGAACAGTAAACACATACCAGTCCAATAATGTTAATGAACAAGACACACACCCAGTCCAATAATGTTAATGAACAGACACACATACCAGTCCAATAATGTTAATGAACAGTAACACATACCAGTCCAATAATGTTAATGAACAGTAACACATACCAGTCCAATAATGTTAATGAACCGTAACACATACCAGTCCAATAATGTTAATGAACAGTAACACATACCAGTCCAATAATGTAATGAACAGTAACACACACCAGTCCAATAATGTTAATGAACAGTAACACACACCAGTCCAATAATGTTAATGAACAGTAACACACACCAGTCCAATAATGTTAATGAACAGTAACACATACCAGTCCAATAATGTTAATGAACAGTAACACATACCAGTCCAATAATGTTAATGAACAGTACACATACCAGTCCAATAATGTTAATGAACATAACACATACAGTCCATAATGTAATGAACAGTCACACATACCAGTCCAATAATGTTAATGAACAGTAACACATACCAGTCCAAAATGTTAATGAACATTCAACATACCAGTCCAACAATGTAATGACAGTCACACATACCAGTCCAATCAATGTTAATGAACCTAACACATACCAGTCCAATAATGTTAATGAACAGTAACACATACCAGTCCAACAATGTTAATGAACAGTAACACTACCAGTCCAATAATGTTAATGAACAGTCACACAACCAGTCCAAAATGTAATGAACAGTCACATACCAGTCCAACATGTTGATGAACAGTCACACATACCAGTCCAACAATGTTAATGAACAGTAACACATACCAGTCCAATAATGTTAATGAACAGTAACACATACCAGTCCAATAATGTTAATGAACAGTAACACACACCAGTCCAATAATGTTAATGAACAGTAACACATACCAGTCCAACAATGTTAATGAACAGTAACACACACAGTCCAATAATGTTAATGAACAGTAACACATACCAGTCCATAATGTTAATGAACAGTAACACATACCAGTCCAACAATGTTAATGAACAACACACATACCAGTCCAACAATGTTAATGAACAGTCACACATACCAGTCCAACAATGTTAATGAACAGTAACACATACCAGTCCAATAATGTTAATGAACAGTCACACATACCATCCAACAATGTTAATGAACAGTAACACATACCAGTCCAATAATGTTAATGAACAGTAACACATACCAGTCCAATAATGTTAATGAACAGTCACACATACCAGTCCAACAATGTTAATGAACAGTAACACATACCAGTCCAATAATGTTAATGAACAGTCACACATACCAGTCCAACAATGTTAATGAACAGTAACACATACCAGTCCATAATGTAATGAACAGTAACACATACCAGTCCAATAATGTTAATGAACAGTCACACATACCAGTCCAACAATGTTAATGAACAGTAACACATACCAGTCCAATAATGTTAATGAACAGTAACACATACCAGTCCAATAATGTTAATGAACAGTCACACATACCCGTCCAATAATGTTAATGAACAGTAACACATACCAGTCCAACAATGTTAATGAACAGTCACACATACCAGTCCATACAATGTTAATGAACAGTCACACATACCAGTCCAACATGTTAATGAACAGTAACACATACCAGTCCAATAATGTTAATGAACAGTAACACATACCAGTCCAACAATGTTAATGAACAAACACACAGTCCAATAATGTTAATGAACAGTCACAAGTACCAGTCCAACATGTTATGAACAGTCACACATACCAGTCCAACAATGTAATGAACAGTCACACATACCAGTCCAACAATGTTAATGAACAGTAAACATACCAGTCCATAATGTTAATGAACAGTAACACATACCAGTCCAATATGTTAATGAACAGTACACCAGTCCAATAATGTAATGCACATAACCTACCAGTCCAACAATGTTAATGAACAGTAAACATCAACCAGTCCAATAATGTTAATGAACAGTAACACATACCAGTCCAATAATGTTAATGAACAGTAACACATACCAGTCCAATCAATGTTAATGAACAGTCACACATACCAGTCCAAAATGTTAATGAACAGTAACACATACCAGTCCAATAATGTTAAATGAACAGTAACACATACCAGTCCAATAATGTTAATGAACAGTACACACATACCAGTCCAATAATGTTAATGAACAGACACATACCAGTCCAACAATGTTAATGAACAGTAACACATACCAGTCCAATAATGTTAATGAACAGTCACACATACCAGTCGCAACAATGTTAATGAACAGTAACACATACCAGTCCAATAAATGTTAATGAACAGTAACACATACCAGTCCAATAATGTTAATGAACAGTCACACATACCAGTCCAACAATGTTAATGAACAGTAACACATACCAGTCCAATAATGTTAATGAACAGTCACACATACCAGTCCAACAATGTTAATGAACAGTAACACATACCAGTCCAATAATGTTAATGAACAGTAACACATACCAGTCCAATAATGTTAATGAACAGTCACACATACCAGTCCAACAATGTTAATGACATAACACATACCAGTCCAATAATGTTAATGAACAGTAACACATACCAGTCCAAAATGTTAATGAACAGTCACACATACCAGTCCAATAATGTTAATGAACAGTAACACATACCAGTCCAACAATGTTAATGAACAGTCACACATACCAGTCCAACAATGTTAATGAACAGTCACACATACCAGTCCAATAATGTTAATGAACAGTAACACATACCAGTCCAAATAATGTTAATGAACAGTAACACTACCAGTCCAACAATGTTAATGAACAGTAACACATACCAGTCCAATAATGTTAATGAACACACACATACCAGTCCAACAATGTTAATGAACAGTCACACATACCAGTCCAACAATGTTAATGAACAGTCACACATACCAGTCCAACAATGTTAATGAACAGTAACACATACCAGTCCAATAATGTTAATGAAAGTAACACATACCAGTCCAATAATGTTAATGAACAGTAACACACACCAGTCCAATAATTTAATGAACAGTAACACATACCAGTCCAACAATGTTAATGAACAGTAACACAACCAGTCCAATAATGTTAATGAACAGTAACACATACCAGTCCAATAATGTTAATGAACAGTAACACATACCAGTCCAACAATGTTAATGAACAGTCACACATACCAGTCCAACAATGTTAATGAACAGTAACACATACCAGTCCAATAATGTTAATGAACAGTAACACACACCAGTCCAATAATGTTAATGAACAGTAACACACACCAGTCCAATAATGTTAATGAACAGTAACACATACCAGTCCAATAATGTTAATGAACAGTAACACATACCAGTCCAATAATGTAATGAACGTCATACCACATACAGTCCAATAAGTTAAATGAACAGTAACACATACCAGTCCAATAATGTTAATGAACAGTAACACATACCAGTCCAATAATGTTAATGAACAGTAACACACACCAGTCCAATAATGTTAATGAACAGTAACACACACCAGTCCAATAATGTTAATGAACAGTAACACACACCAGTCCAATAATGTTAATGAACAGTAACACACACCAGTCCAATAATGTTAATGAACAGTAACACATACCAGTCCAATAATGTTAATGAACAGTAACACATACCAGTCCAATAATGTTAATGAACAGTAACACATACCAGTCCAATAATGTTAATGAACAGTAACACATACCAGTCCAATAATGTTAATGAACAGTCACACATACCAGTCCAATAATGTTAATGAACAGTGACCAGTCCAATAATGTTAATGAACAGTAACACATACCAGTCCAATAATGTTAATGAACAGTAACACATACCAGTCCAATAATGTTAATGAACAGTAACACATACCAGTCCAATAATGTTAATGAACAGTCACACATACCAGTCCAATAATGTTAATGAACAGTAACACATACCAGTCCAATAATGTTAATGAACAGTCACACATACCAGTCCAACAATGTTAATAACAGTAACACACACCTGTTTAAAATTGAAAAAACAACAATCTTTAGGAATTCTTAATCATCAATTATCATGTCAATAGTTTCACAACCTTGAAAAAGTGTTTTTAAAGGTGTACATTTTTAACCAGTTCAATAAAATGTCATATGAATGTCAGAATTAATTAACAAAAATAATGTAATTAACACAGGAACAATAATCATTAACGTGTGTGTGTGTGTTGTGGTGTGTGTGTGTTGTGTGTGTGTGTGTGTGTGTGTGTGTGTGTGTGTGTGTGTGTGTGTGTGTGTGTGTGTGTGTGTGTGTCCTATCAGTGGGAAAAGCTGGGGGTGTTTCTTGAGTTTGATACGTTTATTGAAGTTTGGTTGACAGGGCACCCTCGAAGGTCATGCTGGCTGTCCAGTTTGTTTCTGCTTTTAGTTTTCAGCACGGTTATAGCACAGAAGCCACTTTCACACAGATAGGTCGTTCTGAATGGTAGCTTGATTCTGATTGCATAACAGACGAGAGAAGGATACTCTCCCATTACGCTGCTCCAGAACTTTGGCAGTGTCATTTCCGGGAAGCGCATGCTCAGTCCGCGATCAAACAACAGCTCCAACAGCAGAGCCTCTTCGTTGCTTGGCAACGTGACGCTTCCCATCTCCACTTGAAAGGGGTCCCGTATACAGTCGTCTTGTCTCCTGTTCTTGTAGTCGCAAAACTTTCCCTGCAGTTTGACAAGATGCTGTTTAACGTTTTTTTTCTTCAGTTTGTTGCTGTGCGCATTGTTGATCGGATTATGAAACTCGAAATCAGTATTGGGAAACATATCCTCCCGTTAGAAACATGATTTGCCCAAACGGTAAGCTTCATCTTGAAGGCATCCACTTTGTCCCTCTGTTCAAATCGATTGTGCCACCTCCCATGCATTGACACATTGAGATAATTCAGATTATCAAAAATATCCACCAGGTAGGCAATTTGCGTGAACCATTCCTCACGATCGAAATGTTCGGGCAGAGAGGACTTGTTTTCCGAAAGAAACGCAGCAATCTCCGCTGGAAGCTCATAAAAGTGACCCAACACTTTACCCCTGGAAAGCCAGCGGACCTCTGCATGATAAAGCACATTCTGGTGCTCGCTCCCCATATCCCTACAGAAGGCCTGGAAAACACCTGCTTTTCGTGGAACTCTTTTTGATATACAGTAGTTGACACACTTAACCACATCCCGGAGAGTGGCGTGGAGCTCTGGCACCATGTCATTCGCTGTCAATGCATCCCTGTGTAGGAAGCAGTGGTTCCACGTTGCACTCAGTGCTCTCTCCAGGATCCGCTTTACTACCGGAGTGCTTTCCCGTCATGGTAGCTGCCCCATCAGGGGTCACACCGACGCACCCTTTCCAGGCCAGCCCCACGGAGCCCAGGTACATATCCAGTGTGTTAAAGACAGGCTCTGCAAAGTTGGTGTCTGACATAGACCTTCAGAATGGCATGGTTAGCCACATCCGTGGATTCATCAAGCGTAATGGCCATTTGCACTAATGCTCTCTGATGTCTGGCGCGTTATGTCCTCAGACATGTCCTGGATTCTCCTCATGGTGTCTCATGGTGTCATGGATAGGGGGGTGGTTTTACGTTTGTTGGCGGCTGTCTCTCCCAAGATGTCAATGCACATATCATTCGCAGCAGGGAGTATGAGATTCTCGGCGCTGGTGTGGGCTTTTTTGCACATAGCATTGCGCTGGGCCACAAGGTAAGATGCGCGAAATGCCTTTTCATGTGCCATGCATACTTTGTTGAATGATCTTGTGAGGCCTCCAGATATCGACATTTCCTTTTAAAAAGTCAGCTGTTTTATCTTTGTTGCTTGGATGCTTGGTGCCCACTGGTGTTTCATTTTGGAGGGTTTCATGCCCTCATTAGCTAACCGTAGACCGTAGTGCGGTCTACTCACCCTGTCTGTCTTCTATATATGGGTGTGTTCGTAAATTCATCAGTTATAGCGAATTTACGAATGCACCCTACGTAAAACCATATTTGATGAAGTCGGGGTCGTATTTTCTCTTCTTGACAGGGATGTCAACAGGCCTTGTTGTTGACATTGGAAGCAGCAGTAGATGAGGGAGCTGCACGTTTTAAAAACGTGTCCATGATTTTACTCTGACAGCTAGCCAACATTAGTTAAATGACAGCTAACTATCCACATGTGCAATAACTGCAGAACAAATCTACATAGTTAGCTGTCAATCAAGCTAGCTGTCAGAAGATCTGTATTATCTGATTGGACGTGTCACATTTAAAACTAAATCATTTTATTGCACTTTTGTGTGTGTGTGTGTGTGTGTGTGTGTGTGTGTGTAATGTTGTGTGTGTCGAGAAATCTGTAATTTCATTGGATCAGTGTGTGTGGGGGGCGAGAACGTTATTGTATTGGTCAATGAGCGAGTGCAGCGCGAAAACCCTCTGAGTCCGAATTTAGCTAGACATTTTACAACTGCCGACGCACTGCACGTGGAAAGTCAACAACAATAAGGGTTACTCGCGGTATCCTTTCAAATCCTTTCAAAATATAAGTCTCGGTGCGGCGGTTACCTTTCAAGATAATATTTATTTGATTTGATTTTTCATGCACAAGTCCCGCAACCCCTTAAAATCCTCCCGCGACACCTATGTGGGTCGCGACCCCACAGTTCAGAATAACTGCCTTAGCCCATCTAGCCCATCTATCCTATTTAAAAAGAACTGAAACAGAAACAGATCATTTACTTCCATTTCAACATATTTATTAGTGAAACCAAAGTGCTGTAACATATACAGTATAAAATAAATCAAATAGCCTCGTACACAGACCAAAACTTTTCAAATGTTCAAGTTAAAAGCATATTGCACAGAAAAACGTGGACAGTGGGTTACATCACACAATTCTATACAATTGACAGCAACATAATTGTCACGAATCCCGCCGAAGATGGTTCCTCTTCCTGTTAGGGCGGCGCTCGGCGGTCGTTATAACAGCAACATAATAAACTAAAGCACTGAACATTGGGAATTAGATCAGAAGTACTGCTAAGGCTTGATCGATACATTCAATAATTAAATAGCTAGGTATTCTAGCCTAAAAAAAACTAAAACAATCCATATGTTCAAATAAAAAGACCTGATTAACATGACATCAATAACATAGCCACATCCCGAGTCCCCGGTACCGACACATTCAGAAATCAAAAGATGGTTTAAAAGCTCTGACGAAGGCCAAGAAAACAATAAACACTTTTCAATGAGAAAACAGTAATCCATTTTGGGTAAAAAAAAAACATGTAGCCTGTGATGCAATACTTGTGATCATTTTAAGGAGGGCTGTAACGTTCGTCCTGGGAAGAAGGTGACCAAAACGCAGCCTGGTAAGTGTTCATATTATAATTTAATTCAAAACTGAACACTAAACAAAATAACAACGAGAAGGAACGAAAACGAAACAGTTCTGTTAGGTGAATACACACAAAACAGAAAACAACTACCCACAAACACAGGTGGGAACAGGCTACCTAAGTATGGTTCTCAATCAGAGACAACGATAGACAGTTGCCTCTGATTGAGAACCACACCCGGCCAAAAACATAGAAAAGGACAACATAGAACAAAACATAGATTGCCCACCCCAACTCACGCCCTGACCAAACCAAAATAGAGACATAAAAAAGGAACTAAGGTCAGGGCGTGACAAGGGCAAAAACTACTTACCCTACATTTGAACAACACTGCATCTTCCCAATTAAGTAGCCTAGCTTAGTTGTCTAAAATGTGAATTTTTGTAACACAACACAGTGCCAAAGATGTGTCAAGTTGAAGGAGCGTGCAATTGGCATGCTGACTGCAGGAATGTACAGAGCTATCGCCAGAGAATTTAATGTTAATTTCTTCACCATAAGCAGCCTCCAACGTTGTTTTACAGAATTTGGCAGTACATCCAACTGGTCTCACAACTGCAGACCTAGCAGGCGTCATGTGGGTGAGCGTCATGTGGGTGAGTGGTTTGCTGATGTCAACGTTGTGAACAGAGTACCCCATGGTGGCGGTGGGGTTATGGCAGTGGAGACTCCTCAGAGGAGGAAGGGGAGGACCATCCTCCTCAGTGATTTACATTAAATTAAATATAGTGAAACTGTCACGTTCTGACCATAGTTCTTATGTGTTTTGCTTGTTTTAGTGTTGGTGAGCTGGGTGGGCATTCTATGTTGTGTGTCTAGTTTGTCTGTTTCTATGTTTGGCCTAATATGGTTCTCAATCAGAGGCAGATGTTTTGTGTTGTCTCTGATTGGGAATCATATATAGGTGGCTTGTTTTGTGTTGGGGTTTGTGGGTGGTTGTTTCCTGTCTCTGTGTTTTCGCTGCACCAGATAGGGCTGTTTCGGTTTGCCACGTTTGTTATTTTGTTAGTTGTAAGTGTTCAGAGTTTCGTCTTGTTTAGTAAAGTCATGTTGAACACGAGCTACGCTGCGTCTTGGTCCGATCTCTTCATACTGAGAATGCGTTATGAGCAATTGCGTTATTGGTTAATTTCGGTAGCACATCCCCATATCTAATTGATCCGCTGTTGTCAAAGCCGAAATTAGTATGATGTCATGCAATTTAAAGTATACTATATTTTCGAAATGTCACATACTATAAAACTTTTTTTTGTTGCATGAGTAGTATTGGTATTTGGATACGCCGCTGTCTTGCTCCCTCCTAACCTTGGCTAGCTCCCTATTGCTGCATGTCCCCAGTTGACTCAACTCGGGTGCAGATATTTAATCCAGGTGGGACCCTCTCTCTCAGGAGTGGAGGCTACACCCAGGTATGGGACATTTTTATTGGGGCAAACATAGATCTTTATTGCATAGCGAGGAAAAATTGCAGTGTCGTATGTAATTTTCGATGATGGACCAGAGTGCCCGCTCTGGTGGACCAGAGTGCACCGCTCTGGCGGGAAACCAATGGCCTCAGACCCTCCTTTATGTGTTTCCACCAGTGATTCTGATTTAGCTCACGTTGGAGAGGGAGCGTCTGGAGGGCTTTTAGGCGGGAATCCGTGGCAACTCTCATTGCGCAGGTTTAGCAAGCGAGGCCGGTCAGAGATTTGGTTTTGGAGGCCCACTTTGAGCCTCTGGAGGAGGTGGAGTCGGTAGATCTGAAGATCCTCTCCAACTAAACCTACCTGTTAAACCTCCCTGCGCATAGCTTTGCCCTTGGCTAAACGTGTTGGGTCCTCCACGCGTTATCTGTACACCCTTCCTGTACTCAGTTCGCCCTTGGTGACTAAGGTGAAGTTGTGTCCATATTCGTCTTTCACCCTGAATTTCATGGCTATGTCCTTCAGGTCCTTTGCTTTTAGGGTATTTATCTTTTCGCCTCCTCCTTTTGCTTCTGAAGAGCAACAGAGGTTACTTGCCCTGTGTCTGGTGCAAGATTTAATAACGTACATTGAACGGATTCGGGATATCCAGTTATGTGACCATCTTTTTGTCTGTTTTGCTAATCCAGCTCCTGGCAGGGTGCTCTTTAAGCATTGTCTCTCCCACTGGATAGTGGAGGCTATCTCTCTGGCATATATCAGCAAGGGGCAAGGGTTACCTAGCGGTGTATGTGCCCACTCCACCAAGGGTCTGGCAGCGTCTTGAGCGTTGTTTAAAGCAGGTTTCCCAAACTTGGTCCCGGGGGCCCCCCCTGGGTGCAAGTTTTGTTTTTTGCCCTATCACTACCACTACACAGCTAATTCAAATACCCAACTCATCATCAGGCTTTGATTATTTGAATCAGCTGTATAGTACTAAGGGAAAAAACAAGACGTGCACCCAGCGGGGGCCGCAGGACCAAGTTTGTGACACCCTGGTTTAAAAGGTTGACTATAGGAGATATTTTTTCTGCGGCGAGTTGAGCATCACCACACACTTTTGTGATGTTTTATCACTTGGATGTCACTGCTCCCAGTGTGCTTACAGCTGGGCCAGGAGAAAGTTCCTAGGCAGGCGCCGTATGCGTAATACCCAGACGGTGCAGCAGTATTCGAAAACAGAACATAATTTGATCATTATTCTTAGGTATGTTCTATAGCATCTAACAAATATTGCACAGGCTAATACAAACATAGACAATGTGTGTTTCATTTCTTCGTTGCAGAGATAAAGAAATTGATGATCATCAGTGAGCTGGGTTCTAACAGACAGCCAGAGACGGTGAGCAAGATCTTCTCCACTATGCAGAAGATCCTGTGCATGGGTGAGTGCTGCTGAGGCACCAGTCTCCTTCTACACTCATCATCCTTTGGATTCCCTAACCTTGCCAACCTACACTGCCGTCCTATCATGAGGCCAAACATACATGAACTGTTCTCCTACGTATTTGTTGAGGTCAAAATTTAAAAAAGGTATATCTCAAAGTCATGATTTGTACACCACAAGTGAATATTGTTTGCAGATGTTCTTAATTCTTGTCACTACAGGGGGTGCTGTTTCAACTTCGACATTTTGCGTCTCCAAATTAAACTGCCTCGTACTCAATTCTTGCTCGTACAATATGCATATTATTARTACTATTGGATAGAAAACAATCTCTAGTTTCTAAAACCGTTTGAWTTATGTCTGTGGGTGAACCAGAACTCTTTCTACAGCGAAAATCATGACAGGACATGCGAAGGTCAGAAAAATAGTCTCTGTTCTCAGATCAGTTTAAAGCTCTGTGTGCCCTATGGATCTAAATGAACTGCACCCGCCTTCCCCTGGATGTCAGTAACCAATGAGAAGTGGAATGGTGTTTCTACGTATTTCTCAGAGCTTATAAAAGGGCAAGGAACGAGGTGCGCTCTCTTTTCGACTTCCGCCATTACGCAACGCAAGACCTCAGGATAGCATTTTGAAACGCTCAGTTATCGGCCTTAGATATGTCCGTCTGTAATTTAATTCGATATAGGTGTTAGAAACATCATAACGAAGTTATTTGAAACCGATTTATATCAGTTTATGCGAGTATATTGCTATTTTCGGAATTTTCG